>NC_057795.1:537913792-538213792 GCF_018294505.1 Triticum aestivum
CGTGCCATCCCGTTCCCACTCCCTCCCCTCTGCGCCGCCCCGCTCCCACTCCACGCTGCCCCGCTCCCACTCCGTGCCGCCCCGGCATGCCGCTACGCCGCCCCGCCTAGCCGCGGTGCACCGCCCACCCCGACGACGAATCCACCCATCTCTCTCCCCTCGATGACGATTGCTACATCGACAGCTACATCGACCGCCCGGGCTACGACAGGGAGTACATCGGTGACGGTGGCTACATCATCCACATCATCACCGATCGACGACGGCGATAGGTACCCCTCTCCTCTCCCCTCTCCCCTCGATCTTCTAGGGTTCGGTAGATCCCCCTCCTGGTTGACCTAGGGTTAGGATTCGGTTGATCTAGGGTTAGGATTCGGTCGATCTAGGTTTAGGATTCGTTTGATCTACGAGCTCCTTGTGGTTCTTGTTCATGTTCATCGAGCTCCTGGTTCTTGTTCTTGTTCATGTCGATCTAGGGTTAGGATTCATTTTCTTGTCGATCTAGGGTTAGGATTCTCGCGTCGGCTCCTCCCTCCCTGCTCGAACCCTTCTGATCCAGAACATGCTCGCCAGATTCACTCATGGTGCTTGGCTTGGGTCACAGTTGGTTATGTTGCATGCGTGTCCTTGTGCACTTGTAGTGCTGGTGGTTTAAGGCACCGTTTATCAGATATATTGTTTATTTGTTTGGATCTTTCATGTCATAATCTTAAAAAAATGCTTGTTTGATACTCGTGGAGCTCCTGGTGGTTTGTTTGATCCTCCTCATGGTTTTGGGTTCATGTTGATGGAGAGGAAGTGCATGATTTTAGGGGATGGGGATGGATGAGGAAGTGGATGAGGTTTGAGGAAGACCTCCCTCTGGTTCATGTAGCTTGTGTATGATTTAGTTACTTAGCTTGTATCAGTAGCACTTGGAGAAGGTGCCCCTCAGGGCCTCTCATGCTGCCCATTCCTGTTGTTTTGAGGTTATGGGTGTGTTTGCTGTGCGTTTGGTTATATTGTGCTTGTGCGTTGGTCTGGTTCGTGGCGTGTTTACCTCTCTTGTGAGTGGGGCGCTGTGTCACTGATGTTTCTGAACCTGATGTTCATGCCGTATCTCTCTGATGAGATGTATGGCCAAGTGAATGCTGTCATGATGTAAGCCGCATACAGTAAGTAGACGGTGCTGTGTTCAGTTACCAAGCTATAGTGGAATTACATGATTCAGATGAGCATTTCTTTATCAGCATAGAGGCCGTCCCGTGTGGCCCTCTCGCCTTTTTTGTTGTTGTTGCAAAGACCGGGAACTTTATTGAGAAGTTGAGAATAATTTTTTCATCTGCTTTTGTACTTCTGCAAGTACTGTTTTTTCATGCTTTACTAGTGGAAACATCTAGTTGTTTTGAAGGTCCTCACGATATACTCGTCTAGCTTGCTGTCAGACTGTCTAAGCATGTGTACATGACACCAATTCACTAGTTCATGTTGCTTGCTTGCTAACATACATGTTGCTTGCAAGCATACATGCTTAATTAGGGTTTCCATCAGTAGTACTTGCTTGTATCAGTAGCACATGGAGAAGAAGCTACTTGCTTGCTTATTAATTAGGGTTTGTATCAATAGTATTTGCTTGCTTCTTTTCAATTTCCTTCATTGCTTGCTTGTTTCTATCAGTAGCACTTTGCTTGCTTTCCTGTTTAGTGTACATATATTTCCACTATACATGCATTCTTGTTTAGTGCACTTACATGTTTGCTTAATTAATAACAGTACATCAGTGTATGTGCATGTTGGTCCAAATGCTTTCCTTTATTGATACAAGTGCATCATTTTACTTTACCCTTGTTGTATCTGATTGTTGTTTATTCTATTTTGCAAGCACCACCTCAAGATCATCCATGGCAAGGATGAAAAGGTCAAACGTGAGGCCAACCGTTGGTATGCAACTTGCTCCTTGTGGTTATACTGTCAGTTTCATAAAATCTGTGTCTTAATATGCTAAGTGAAATGTATTGCTGCAATCTGAATAAGCTGGCTTAATTGTGCCAATGTGCTATTAGTCTTCCTTACCTGAATAACTAGGATTAAATGATAATAAAATTTCATAAGATATGTTTGGCTATCTGTCCATGCATTCCAAACATTCACCTAATAGTTATGTTTCCTTTATCATGCAAAGAAGAGCCTCTCACCGAGTACGAGAAGGTTAGGGCTAGAAATATCATGAGGAACAATCGGTTGTTCCAGTCCCTTGGCATCGGTGAAATAGCGTCGATGCTTAGGAAAACAAATGATGTACGAGAAGGTAGAAGTGATGAGGTTCAAGAAGGTAGTGGAGTTATCAATGATGACCCAGAGTACAATCCTAAGGAGGATGAAGTTATTGATGGAGAGGAAGTGGATGATGTTGTAGTGAGCAAGACTGTTAAGGTGCAAACTCTGTCTTGCTTGGAGGGCCGGGGTTCTTTTATACTATGTTATTCCTTGTGCTCACATATTTCTCTTGTGATCTAATGCTTTTTTCCGTGCTGTTTATACGAGGCACTGAAGGAATCTAGGACGAAGAGGCCTGGTGTTAAGAAGAGAGTCAGCAAGAAGAAGAAGAGCTCAGAAACATCTGTTGTAATGCCTCCAGGAAGGGTGATGGCCCCAGCTCCAGGAAAAAAAAGAGGATCCTGGAACCTGATGAACCTGCCCTTGATAGAGTCACAAGGTAGAAAGCAAAGATGGCAACTGCGACAGACCATCAGGAAAGTCTGCTGCACATGGACTCTGAGACCTCGGTGCAAATGGGTGATGAGTTGCCGCCCATGGATGAAGGAACCACTCTCAGCATGGATGGAAGTGGCACTCTGCCTAGATGAAGGAGGAACCATCTGCATTGATGAAGCAGGCACTGTCCACACAGACCTCAGCCCTGTTGCGCCTTCTATTGACAGGAATGCTGTCATCAATGAAGAAGAAGAACAGCTTGTGCTTCAATCAGGCAAGTTGACCTTTGCAATGCTATCTTTTACTAGTGCATTTTCCAAATGGAATGATCATGTATGCTTTTGTCGATTCCTGCATTTGTCGATTTCTATTCTAATTTATGAGTCCAATTTCATTTTCAGATGCAATGACTACCAAGACTAGACCTAGAAAGGGCAAAGGGCTAGAGAGGATCACCAAGTCGCTTGGTAGCAAGGTGCCTATCCAAATTGCCGAAGGGCTGAAGCGTCCAGAGAAGCCTCTGCAGTCAGCAAAGCTTGCTTCTGAGTGTGGACTCGTTGCAAGAAACCATCTTCCGGTTCTTCCTCACTTCAAGCTATACAAAAATGCTAGTCTATTGGAGAACTACATTGGGAAAGTTGCTGTAAGCTACTTGTTTCATAGTTAATATGCTATCTATTTTCTGTTACACCTATGCATGATCACTAATATTGTTCCTACCTTGTTTGTTGTCTTGGTAGGCAAATTTTGAGATGAACACGGACTCGGAAACCATCAAGACCGCGTGCAAAGATATTCTGCAGAAAAATTCAAAGAACAGACGCCATTAGATCAAGAAGAAGTATTTTGATACCGTAGCCGCAAATAAAGTTAGCATCAGGTCTCCGGTACCTGATCTGACGGATGGTGAATGGCAAGCTCTCGTGGAGATGTGGTCTACCCCAGGACACAAGGTTTGTCTCTGCTTTGTTTGATGCTTTATGTTCTACACATGATATGCTAGTGCTAGATCATGCTGACAGTATGCTTTTTTGTAGGAAACCTGTGTGTCGAACAAGATGAATCGAGAAAAAGTCGTGTACAATCAGAGAACTAGTTCTAGGCACTACACAGCACACATTTTAGCCACTGTGAGAACTTTTCTCTAGAGACCTTACCGTTTGATCCTCGTTGGATAACATTTCTGATTCTTGCTGAATAACATTTTGATTTTTGTTGAAAAACATTTCAGAAAGAAGAGCGTAAGGGTGAGGAGCTGTCTGCGATTGACTTGTTTAAGGCCACCCACAACAGCAAGAAGGACGGGTTTTCGGAGCCAGTCAAGACTACTATAGTAAGTCACTCCATGCTTTGTCCATGCCCTGTTTGATTCATGCCAGCTTTGATGCCAGCTTTGTCCATGCCAGCTTTGATGCTTTGATTATTTGATGTTGTTTGATTTGGAGCCAGTTCCATGCTTTGATGTTGTTTGATAGTTCCATGCTAGGCTTAATGAAGATATTAGAACAGCTTAATGAAGATAGTTCCATGCTGTGTTCCATGCTTTGATGCTATTTGTTGCATTTTTTATGACATGATGAAATTTGATCTGAATGTTAGTCAGGAAGCCATCTTATATAGAACCACCATTCTAGGCTTAATTAAGCGATCATATTGTTCCAATTGCATGTCTCCAGGTCACTAGTCATCATCTTCTTGTATAGATTTTGTTTGCTGGTTTGGTTACTTCAAATAATCCATTTGTGTGCTGGTTTGGTTTCTCCACTAATGCTTATCATTTTCCTCCATATGCTAGCTTGAGATGGAAGAAATGAAGGACGCGCCGGTACCAGAAGGTGAAGAGCCAAAGTCTACTGTTCAAATTGTCGAAGAAGTGCTGTTGAAATCTGTCAAGCAAAGCACATTCCTCACGAATGTTGGGCTCCAGTCATCTAGGAACAACTCCCGCAAAGCAACTGCTGAAGTATTTGCTCATGTTCGTGACCTTGAGCAGAAGCTGCAGAGGTCCGAGCTTCAAGCTGACCTGGTGCAAGAAGAATTGGCGGCAATCAAGATGAAGGCGGAAGAATCTGAAGCTGCACGCGACAAGGAACTTGAGCTGCTGCGCAAGAAGTCTCAAGAACAGGAAGAGAAGTTAGCCCACTTGATGGCTCTCTTTGGAGCTAAGGCAGTTTGATGGCTGTGCTGCTAAGGTAGTTGCATTGCTGTCTAGTTTGATGGCTGTGAACCTAGTTTGAACCTGTGAAGTTTGTCTTTGAGCATTTTGTTGCATTGCTACCTAGTTTGAACCTGTGAAGTTAAGGCTGTTGCATTTTGTTGCATTTTGTGAACCTGTGAAGTTATGTGATCTTGTGAACCTGTGAAGTTATGTGAAGTTATGGACCACTTGTGAAGTTGTGGAGTTATTGTTTATTTTCTGTGAACTTATGTGGATCACTTGTGCACCTGGGCTTGTGGATCACTCGTGCACCTGGGCCTTTCTGTTTATTGTTTATTTTATGTGAAGTTATGCAAAATGAGAACTTGGGCTCTAAAAAGGCCAAGGCCCAAACAAGAATTAGACCAAAAAGGCTTGGGCCTAAAAAAGGAAATGACTGTAAGATTTTTTTTTATAAAAGGCTGCATAGCAGAAAATAAAAAGGCCAAGGCCCAAATTCAAACTAGACCAAAAAGGCTGTGGCCCAAAACAATAGTGGACTATAAAAAAAACTTCATCAGAAAAAGGCTCCATTCCCAGAAAATAAAAGGCCAAATTATTGGGCCAGGCCCATACACATAAGCAAAATAAAGAGAGAAAAAAATTAAACGGGCCAAATTATTGGGCTTGGCCCATGTAGACGGCTGAAATGGAGGCTGATTTTATTTTACGACCTTTTCATTTGGTCGTAATTATGCCATGTCAGCTTGCCACGGTGGATCTGACGTGGTGTGGTCGGATTGCTAGTGACCAAAATAATTGGTCGTAAAATCTATGACCTTTTTTGGTCATAAACATCTACGACCATTCCAGAAGAAAGGTCGCTATAGTCAGTTTACGACCCTCAGCTTTTGACCTTCTGTTTTTGGTCACAAAAGGTCGCAAATTGAAAACAGTGACCATTTAGTGACCAATACTGGTGGTCACAAGTTGACATATTTCTTGTAGTCAACATGTATAACAATCGATACTCAAAAACTAATTCTTAAAGATCACTTCTTGCAAAGCACAATAAGTGTTATTTCTTCACAAGTTTTGGATGCAGGTTGAACAGTTGAACGATTTTGTTTGCAAAAGATACCTTTTTATCTATTTCACCCGGATGTTTGTGAGCTCTAGAGATGAGATAATATCCGAAAAAACCTATAGATACCCGTTACACATGAGATGACCCCCACATCCTTTGTCAAAATAAACAACTCCCCGATCAATGCATTTCACTCTTCGGTGCAACGCACGGGCACCTTACTACTATAGATTAGTACGACCAAAAATTGAACTAACATTATATATAGTACGATAAATACTAATGCATGTCACCTAAAATTATATCATTCAAAACAATGTTCAAATATGAATCCAACGATATAGTTTTTGTTGACATGCACTAACATTTTGTCAGTTAAATCTTCAGCCAAATTCAATGGGGGACTAATAAACCACGACCGATGTGGTACAAGTGTAGAGGGCGGCGCTGTACGGGAGTCTCACCTCTCACCCCGCTCGTGGCGCGATAGTAAAGCCGTCATATCACAAAACCCAACCACTCCCAGTAATAAATGGCCTGGTAAAATAAACGGACAAGCAACCATCACATCCCTCCGTCTTTTTTGCATTTCATCTCTCTGCATTTACTTTCTCCGGTTCATCTCCCACGCTCGATCCCTAGCTACTACTCCTAGGGCCAGTTCTTTTGGCGGCTTCCCCAGTTTTTCCCACAAGACTAGTCACAGTGGAGAGTAACAATAAGGCGCCTCACTCATTTATTTGGGCTTCTAAACTACAACTCCGTCCTAGTTTATTCCTCACCATTGTAATTTGTGCTAAATTTTGACCAAAGATTTAACTGATAAAATGTTACTCAATACACTTAGGCACGGTGCATCTAGGTGTGTAAGTCATCTTACGAAAACCAAATAATCCGAAAACACTTAGGCGCGGTGCATTAACTTCTACCTCGTTTCTTGTTTCTTGAAATATCAACCAATAAGAGATAAAGAGTGTGCATGCTTTTAATTACTTGAGATATCAAACACGACATGCAGTGGTTAGTTCATTGCATGCAATACTATTAATTAGCAAATAAACATTAACGTTTCTCGTTTTCTCCTCCTCCTTGGTCACGGTGCACAGAGAAATAACCACAGAGAAGGAAGCTAAAAGTAAAAAATCAAACGAACATTTTTGCATTTGTTTTGCATTGAATCATTTCACAAGCTTGACTAGTGCTGTTTTTCCACTTTTACAAAAACCGCATCGTAATGTTCAAACGTGCATTTGCACGTACATAAGTAATAGTAGTACTCCCTCCGTCTAGGTGTACAAGTCTTCCCTCCTTCTTGGTCACCGTGCACAACCAAAGATGACTTATTGACCTGGACGGAGGGAGTAGCACAGTCTACAAGCATATATCGAGAGAGACGTGTAGTCCGATAGTATATAGTAAAGTTTGTGCTATATGCACGTACTTGCAAAATGCGTAATAATACACAACGTTTCCAAACTTTCCCTTTTACATAGTTAATTAAGGACGCTAAAAATTCCTGAACGTTCGGGGTTTATCATTTGCGTCCCAAAACTAATGAGATCGCCTTACAAAACAAAAATTATACTCCTCCTAAAAGCCACACCGCTCGCAGGAGCGCTTGCGGCGCGCCACGAGTGCCCTGGTGCGCAGCCGTTTCCCAGCGCGCCGACACAAAACCTCTTCCTCAGCCTCGCAACTCGCGAGGTGATGATTGGTGGCTTGCCAGCGGGCAAGCGTGATCTCACCGGTGTGGTGATCCGGCGCCAACAGGTACTCCTCCTGGCTGGAAGCGTGCACCTGGTCCATGTACCGCCAAGCGTAGATGAGGCGCCTGGGCCCGACTAATTTCAGGGCATTGGCACGGGCGTCCTCTGCCACCCTCACGGCCCTCACGCGAGCCTTCTACCAAAGAACCAATTGCTTGACTCTCTCGGACGCGACATAGATCTCCCAGAAAGCTTGTTGCGCGGTGCGCTTCTCTACCTCGGCCTTCTTCTCCGCCTCTATTTTGGCGCGCTCTGCTGGAGGCAAAACCTCCCACAAGGCGACATCCATTTCTTTCCAAAGCTCCTTAAGGCTGGGGGGCTCGGCGGGCGGCGCGGCATTCTCCTCATAGCGGGGAGCCGACGTGTCCTCCGAAACGCATGCCGGCGAGATTGAGAACGCCGACGCGTCCACCTCGACGCGTCGCGGCGAGGAGCGGAACACCGACGCGTCCTCCTCGACTAGTGGTGGCGAGGAATGGAACGGCGACGCGTCGCGTCGCGGCGAGGAGTGGAACACCGACGCGTCCTCCTCGACTAGTGGCGGCGAGGAACGGAACAGCGACGCGTCGCGTCGCGGCGAGGAGCGGAACGCCGACACGTCCTCCTCGACTAGTGGCGGCGAGGATCGGAATGGCGACGCATCACGTAGCGGCGAGGAGCGGAATGCCGACGCGTCCTCCTATACTAGTGACGGCGAGGAACAGAAAGGCGACGCGTGACCGTCCGCACGGTGCAGCGAGGGGCTCTTAGGGCTTGGGAGGGGAGATGCCATGGTGGTCGACATGAGAGGGAGGGTGAGGAGATAGAGATGAATGTGAACATGAGGGGGAGGAGATAGCAATGTCGTGGGAGGCACAGTATTTATAGCGAGCAATGGCACACCTACGTAAGATATGGACTGAGCTGCACTTACTTAACTGCAGGTCTAGTTGCGTCACTGACATGTGGGCCAGTACACTGCTGGGCCCATATGTCAGTGACCCAATGCACCTGAAGTTAAGTAAAAGCTACGTGGGCATATTTGTTGGAGTAAATTACGGGGGAGCGAAGGGGTAGAAATATTGCTGGTCACAACGGATTGGACGAGCGTGAGGGGAGGAGAGTCATGCATGCAGAATTTTTCACACGGGGTGGAGTGGTGGGACCGCCGGAGGGAGAAGGAGAGTTTGGCAGGCATATTGTTTCCACACATGGAGAGGAAAATATTTGGAGACGAACAGGCTTCCTACAGGTATGGGGAGCGGTGCATAATAAGTCATCTTGCATGCCGGGATAGGTATAGTGTCAAGTCATTAAAAACATACACGCCCCACACATGTTCATATTTCAAGGTGCACTAAATTATTGCATGCGATGATTAAGGTTGGCCATCATGGTGGTATCTTAGCTGGTACACGGGAATAGCAAACATGCTAATGTGGCAAAGAATTAAAGAAGAGAGGGGGGGTTAGACTAACTAGTGTTCATGCATGCATTGGTAAACACATTTTTTTGTGAAGAACGACAGCATTAGTTGAGTACTTTTGCAGACTTCAAAAACTATTCCACCGCCTCTACTATCTTGCTAAGAGTAGGTGAAAATTTTGAGTCGAGCCCTTTAAACTAGAAGGGAGGTAGTGGTACTCTAATAGCTAGGTGTGTAAGTCATCTTACGAAAACCAAATAATCCCAAAACACATAGGTGTGGTGCATTAACTTCTACCTCATTTCTTGTTTCTTGACATATCAACCAATAAGAGATGAGGGTGTGCATGCTTTTAATGACCTGAGACTATCAAACATGACATGCAGTGGTTAGTTCATTGCATGCAATACTATTTAATTAGCAAATAAACATTAATGTCTCTCGTTTTCCCCTCCTCCTTGGTCACGGTGCACAGCCTAAGATGACTTACTCACCTAGATGGAGGGAGTATCAACATTCACAATGTCAAATCAATATTTTTACACTCATTATAAAACGTAGTTCTTATACTCATTATAATCAGTATTGTAGATATTGATATTTTTAGTATAAATTTGGTCGTGGGATTTCATTGATGCCTGTCAAAGCGTGGAGCAAGCGGAGCTTAGGGCTTGCATTGCCGGTCTCTACATAGGTATTTCTCTTCATAATCCTGTAATATTAGAGACTGATTGCGCTTTTGTGGTAGCGTCCCTTGCATCGGGGGACTATGACAGGTCTGCTATGCGTGACCTGAAGATGAAAGCGTTGAGCATCTCGAAGTTGATCAACAATCTTCAATTGTCAAAGATTAGCCGTTCGGCCAATAAGGTGGCACACTTAATCGCTAAGTATAGCTTTGACAATAGATTAGATGGTATTCTTGTAAATAACGTACCGCCCTGTGTGGTAAATATTGTATCGAATGAGTGTACTGGTGTGGCTGGTTAATTAATATAAGGTGGTGTTTAAAAAAAGTATATATTTGGTCAAACACTTTGCAAACGGTTGACGGGAGTAAAAAGGACCAGAGGGAGTATTAGGCATGTGAAGTAGGCAAAAAAAATTGCTCATTTTTAGCCAGCCGAAGTCTCAAAGGGCGCGACCGCGCGAGGGAGGCGAAGGTCGTGGGAGGCTTGACGGTTGATGGAATTAAGTGAAGTTACATCCATGCACCGGCATGGCGTGCGAATAGGCAGAAGCTATACCGTCAGGCCTACGATATGGGTCTAGTAGACATGACATCTAATGGGTCCCGCATAGTTCTCGAGAACTCTTTGGGGGCTTGGAGCCGTTTATCCATCGGGCAAGCCAGCAACCCCATGCCGTTCGCACACCCTACTCATCCCCGTCTTCTACCTCACAACAGTTCGCTCCCAGTCGTCCCGTCCTTTCACATTAGTTCGCTCCCAGTTTTTGCGGGGTACAATAGTTCAACTTCTCCTAACCCTCCTCCAAAATCCATGGCCTCCCAAATTTCCATGGTCACCGCTGAGTACCAGGTTAGAGCCATCACCGGCGATCAGTTCATCATCATCTACACACGTGGATCTGCGACGGTGTAAGCATGGCTTGCTCGCTTCCTACGCATGTTCAACAGTTCAACAGATGAGTGGGTCGCTTGGCTAGATGTTGAGTACACCATAGTCCTGGGACCAGAGAAGGATCTAAAGGACGAAGAGAGGAAGAAGCCCACCATGATCCAGGTTTGCGTACATAACATTTGCTTGGTCTACCACATATGCCATGCCGACGTTGAGTGCCAGGATTTTAAGAACTTCCTCAAGGACAAAAGAGTGAAATTCGTTACTGTAGGCTTTAAGAACGACAAAGAAGTCCTGCGTCGGATAGGTCGCGTTGTAGGCCAGCCCTTCGATCTCCATAAGGAAAGCCTGGTGTCCTCCTCTCAACCTTCAATGCTGACCCTGGCAGCAGCCATGATTGATCCTTCATACGCTAAACTGAAGAAACCTCATCACGAGTTTCATCATGCATGGGAGTCGAAGACATTAGATGAAGATCACATCCTGTACGCAGCAATGGATGCCTACCTTTGTTTAAATATCTACATGGGTTGGATGAAGAAGCAGAGCCTAGTGTCTGGTTCAAGCAAAGAAGCGTCGACGAAGAGGAAGAGGAAGAGGGACGAGGACGAAGTCGAGGATGT
The DNA here is from genome assembly GCF_018294505.1 of Triticum aestivum. NCBI lineage: Eukaryota > Viridiplantae > Streptophyta > Magnoliopsida > Poales > Poaceae > Triticum > Triticum aestivum. Next base: position 537,925,088 of record NC_057795.1, read on the forward strand.
GGAATCGGACTCCGAGTAGGAGGCAGTGCTGTCGCTCATGCTGGTTCTACTGCAGTGTCAAACTGACTAGTTGCTTAGTTTATTTTCAAGGGTGTGTTGTGCTGAGGCCCTAGCGGAACTATGTTTATGTTCTTTCTCGTTATTTGAACTGTTTAGTACGTAGAGTAGTACTAGTACTATGTCTTACTACTATTCTTCTTGCAGTTGGTACTACTGCTCGTACCTTCGTGTTCCCACTGTACTTAATACGTTCGTACTAGTAGTATAATTCGGGTCAGTCGATTTGTGAAAGAAGTTCGACGGAGCGAAGGAAGAAGACGGCAGAAGAGGTGGAAGAAGCCCTTCTAGCCATCCATGTTGCATCAAATGGCTCACATGAGTTGACTGACCCAAATTGCTCCTTTAGATTGCAGGATCCACGTGGCATTCAAGGTCTCGAAGGTAGATTTCGCGTCCGCACCCGGTTTGCGGGCTCGACGCACGCGCGACCGGCTTCCGCCGCGAAAGCCACCATGCACGCCTCCTCCGCGCGGGCGGAGACGACAATGACACGCTAGTTCCTCCTTGCCGGCGTGCTGGAGCACGCGCTCGTCCTCCTCTTCGTATGCTGCATGCATAGACGCGGCTCCACCAGCTGCTCGCGTGCTTGGCAGTGCGACGGCATGGCAAGAAGGGACTGCAGACGACGTGAGCGGGCGAGCCTTCGGCTTCATGGCACAGGGATGGCAGCGACACGGCGGTGATGGGCGAGAAATTGTTGGCCGGAGCAGGCGGGTGCCGGCATGCGCAACGGCGGCGGCGGCATATTGATGAATGCGCGTATGGGAGCTTACTTTAATTTTATATGAGGTTGGTCAAACTTAAAAGAAAACCATACTAGTACACGTAAACATTAGACTTAGGCAACACTTTTTTTTGAAGTTAGTACCACAACCACAATACGGAATCCTGTGCAAGCGCGTAAACCGCGGCCGCGCGGTCGATCAAACGGTGTGTCACCGTGTCGCGCTTGAAGAAAATCCACCGAACCTTTTTGTGTGTGTGAAAACAATCCTCGAATATTACTCAACTTTTTTTTCCTGGGAAAGTTCTTGACGCTGCAATATTTCCATATATTTGAATTTAGCTCCAGTTTGTGTTTCTTTGGATTTGGACGTTTTAGGTGCGCCCTAGTTTTTTTAATACTTATTTTGTGTGTGTGACTGAGAGAGAACGTGTGTATGTGTCCATATGTTTGTTGTGGCAGAAGGGCAATGTGGAGACGGTGTGCGTGTGATACAGACATAGAGAGGTGTGAATGTGCAAATGACGATGCATGAGTGAGACATAGACAGATGCCGATATGTTGTGTATACATGAGAGAACGGTCTTCTAGTTTCCTTGTGTGTGTGTGTGAGAGAGAGAGAGAGAGAGGGATAAAGAGAGGAGCATCTATAACACAACAACCATCTCTCTCGATTCGTCCGTCCCTCGCACGATCGCATGCAACATATGCATCAATGCGCACATTTTGACACCCTCACTCAGCCCCTGCCCACCTCAAGGCCCGCGCAATCTCTTCGTGAATACCCATTTCTCTCCTTAGGTTTGTTTTCGCTCAAAATCTGACACACACACACACACACAGACACACACGCCCGCACACACACACACACACACACACACACATAGAACAACACACACACACACACACACTCCCCCGAGCACACAATTCATCCCCATCCAAGGTTATACGGTGACCACTCTCGCTTGTGCTTCTTTGCACCCCAACATGCACAACACCTCAATCTTCAAAGAGGGCATCGAGAAGATCGAAGACGGCGACCACACCGCGCTAGAGAATGCAGGGTCATTTGGAAGCAGGGTGATGTGACGATGGCTGACTGACTCCTCCCCCACCCTCTCTCTCTCTCTCTCTTGCACAAAATTACCAATCCCTCTCTCCCCCGCACAAAATTGTCAATCCCTCAACCCATGAGATCCTTCCCCTCTCGTCCATGTTTTTCCAGCTCTCTCATCAAACATGTTGTCTCTTCTCCTTCCACGTATACAGAATCACATATATTACATGTCTCCATCTTTCTCATAGACCTAACTTCTTCCTCTCCCTTTCTTTCTCTCTCTCTCTCTCTCTCTCTCTGTGTGTGTGTGTGTGTGTGTGTGTGTGTCTCGTTAGGTTTGTCTCCTACTCTCTTGTCCACATACATACAATCTTTCCCACCCTATCTACTCCATCTTCAAAAGCTCTCTCTACACGTTTCATTCACACAATGGGATATGTCAAAATGTTGCTTCTATAATGGCTGATGTAGAGTTTTGGTTGTTTTTGTTGCATCCTACAAAGTAATAACTATGAAATGCATTTAGATTCTCATTTGACTGGGATTATGTGAGTTTGAGCATGTTGTGAAGTACTATAGACCTTGTATACATCTTGGGATTCGACAATGATTGTAACTATTGAATTGTATAGACCATTACATTCGAAGTAAATAGCTTAATATATTTATTTCACAATTTCAACAAATGATTAGTTCACTACAAACTAAGAAAACAAATGTGTACTCCCTCCGTTTTTATTTAAGTCTGCGTATTAGCATTGGTCAAAGTCAAGTTTTGTAAACTCTCAGAAAGCTTATAACAAAAAATATTAACATATACAATAACAAATACCATTAGATTCATTATTGAATGTACTTCCACATCATACATTTTTGTTATGGTAAATGTTTATATTTTTATATAAACTTGGTCAAACTTTAGGAAGTTTGACTTCGGTCAAACCTAATATGCAAAGTTTACTACTACTACTCGCTAGTTGCTTAGCGGAATCACTCAACATGCCACACGGGGAGTCCAGTGTCACAAAATTTTGAGGTCGTCGGGAAAATCTCCCGCGATCCTGATTCGAGCAGTGGGAAGTTACCATCATAGCCTTCGGAACAAGCCTACGTACGATGCTTGGTAGGGGGCTGTTTTCGTAACTTCAGGTTCACCCTACCCAGCCAGCCCCACCCCGGCACCCAGAGTAGTACACCTGAATACTCCCCATTTTCTATCCCCACTGCAAAATAGACTTCTCCACGGCACCGCAGCCTTCGTGCTCCTCCCCTTTACATCAGCGCACTCATCCACCGCAGCGCATCTGCCTCATCGATGACCTCGTATGCCGCACTAGAGCCGGTCCACCATCATCATCGTGGACGGAGCCTCTTCCCCGGCATCGTCTTCCATGGTCTCGGATCTGCTTCCCAGAAGTCGAGCCAAGCGCAGAAGTACCACCGTTGTGGACAATGAATTGACTCCCGTTGCCGACCATGACTCACAGAGGCCGCCGCGACCATCGTTCTCCTCCTCGATTGGTAATGTGTGTATTGAATCAGTTAGCAGTACATGTGCAGTTCCAATTTTGTTCATACCTACCCTTCAATTTTCCTGGGTGCTATTGTTCCCGTAAAAGTAATTGGTTATAGAATCCATTGTCCAATAGAATATTAGCTTGTAATTGTGCGTCGCTCCTGTATCGCGCTGTGCTTGGGTAGGTTTTTCATCTGCAACCAGCAGTGTGGCAAATGATGGAAAGGTTTTTAGAACTAGCAAGATGCCCAGGCATTGCACGCATCAAGATGCATTTGTATGAGTAGTTTATCTTGTGGGAGAAAAGGATGAACGAGGGAAGGCCTTATCTGCAAATCTGGAGAGGGGTATGGGTATCTTTTTGCAAAATTCCCATTTGTTTCCTTCCTATCTGTCATATATAAATCGGATGGCCTATATTGCAAGAAAAAAAAGTATAGAGAAAAAAAGTAGACAGTAAAGGAAGTAGAGATAAATATGAAATATTAAATATAAAATAAATATAACCGTAGAGAATAGAGTAGAGATAGCAGAGACGTCGGGAAAGGATCGCGAGCGCGCGGGAAAAAGCGGCTGGGCATGCACTAGTTTTTGCGCGCGGCGTCCGGCGCGCTTTATAAAATCCAACGCCCTCCCACCGCTTTGTGCCTTGCCACCGCTCTGTGCCTCGCCACCGCTCTCTCCCCGCTCTTTTTCACCTTGCCACCGCCGCGCCACCATGCCGCCGCGTCATCGGGAAACTTGGGGATACCGCGGCGTCCGCGCGCGCCCCTCCGGCGGCTTCTCTGCCGAGATCCAGTTCCGTGGGATGCGGCTCGGCCTCGGCAATTTCGACACCACCACCAAGGCTGCCCGCACGTACGACGCGGCGGCGTGGCGCCTCTGGTGGCCTCATAGAACATTGAACTTCCCCAACGTGCCAACGCGGGAGCGGGCGCAAGAGCTCGCGCCTCTGCCGCGGCTTAGCACCGATGAGGATCGTCGCGACAACCGGAGGCGGGAGCACCGTCTCGGCATCACCAAGATGGACGAGGAAGCCATTGCGCTGTGGCGCCAACACTTCCCGCAGGACATCATCAACAAGCGTGAGTTCTACACACAAAGGAGGGCGGAGAGGGATAAGAGGAGGGCGGAGCGAGCCGCCTATCGCAAGGACAAGCGTAGGTGAAAAGCGGACGCTCAATTCAACATGAGGCTAGGAGCAGCGTCGCCCTGGGAATCCAACGACGATCGGTATCTTCATGCCTACAGTCAGACGTCGGAGGAGGACATCACCGAGGAGCAGTCGGACGATGAGGAGTAGTTGAATAATGTTTTTGTATCTATCTATGCTGAGAACTATCCTTTACTCTCTAGTATCTACTTCTCAATCTCAGCACTGTAAACGCTTTTTTAAAGCGCCACGCGTTGCGATTCTGTTGAAGATGCTCTAACATGGCAGACGAGTGCTTTAATGTTGCCCACAAGATGTGCGAGTATTACTAGTAGTATTTTTCTTGCCATGTTGAGATTTTGAAACCACAAGTGTGAACATGCAGAGGAGCAATGAAGACCAAACACGGGATATTCGAGACATCTTCAAGGAGCGTGGCAAGTTAAAGAGGAGCTGCACCGAACCTGTAAAATGAGCTTTGGTAAGTAACACCCTTTCAATTACTTTCGTTTAGCCTCGTGTTCTTCGATGTGTATATGTTGTAGTTTCTGTTTCTCTTAAGCGTGGTGTTCTTCGATGTGTAATAAGAAGAGTCTTAATCGTCCTAATGCTTTCGTTTTTAACTTGATGTAGGAGTGGGTGTTCTCACCTTGTAGTCTGTTTTTATATTTCTTTTCCTTTTGAATTCACTTCTCCGAGTTCTGTTTATCTGGCTTCTACTAAATGGATCTAGGTTTCTCTGAGTATTGATCTAAAAAAGAAGTAACTTCATGTCAGGATGCAGTTCCTGCGAGGAGGGAAGTATGGTCAACCTCGAGATCATGTTTCCAAAATGAGGCTGGATTACACACAAGGTGCCAGTTCCCTAATGATGCTGGATTAGACACAAGGTGCAAATTCCCAGATGATGCTGGATTACACACAAGCCAGGTGGAGTCGTCAGCTGTTCGTGTCCTCGTGGCATTAGTAAAGGCTGAAAGAAAGCGTGCAGCAACCCTTGAGAATGTAGCTGAGTTCCTGAAGAAGCGAAAAGAGCAATCAGATGCTCTCTTCACCCAAGCCAAAGAAGAGATGGAAGAAGCCAGAAATAAGCTAGCAGAGGCAGAGCAGGCTAGGCGTCTCCTGCTATCTAAAACTGTTGTCAATACAAAATTTCCTTCATAATAGCTAGGTTCAAATGTTTATCCAGTCAGCATGCCTGTTGTGATGTCTGTGCATCTACTGATGTGGCACAAAATGTTTTTTTGGGGTCATGTAATAACAGCAATTACTTTCCAAACAATAACAGACGAAGCATTGGACATGGTATAGTTCACGCGCAAGCCCGACATTCCAAGTTCCAACTTCCACATCAAACTCATGTTCACAGATATCTGCACATTCATACATAATGTCCACAACCATGATTCACTTCAAAGCCAAAAAAAATGTGAGGAGAGTTATAAATAAAGAAAAACCTCTACTCATTCCTACTACCAGTGCAAGCACAACAAGTCAAGACCATGCGTAAATTAATTATATTTTAGTCATTTTTTGTGTTCTAAAATGCCTGCCGGCTCGCGGAAGGATGTGTTACCGGCACACACGCGGATTCAATGAAGGCAGGCGGGGCAGTCTTAAGCTGGTTGCACGTGGCGAGGAGGCATGCTCAGCCGGGCCTGCAGCAAGTGTGGCCCTCTTGGCCGGCGCGCCGGTTCAATGCCTGCGCTATGAGAGGTCGCGTCCATGTCAAAGCAATCACTCCCTCCAGTCTTTTTTTGTTTGGGTATAACAAAATCTCGTTTTCCATTCACATTTTACAAGTAAAATTCATGGACAAACTTTGACCCAAAGTACGATGGGGACTAGTAAACCAGAATGGAGGTAGTAGTTTTTTTAATCAAAGAAGGGTTTCCCCTTACGATTACTGAAAACCAGCATCTAAATCTAAACCATAGTATTTGCCCTAGAACTACCAGGTTCAACATCTCGTAACATAAACCCATACAACCATACGCCAAGGAGGTACGTAGTACTATGAATTCCATTTTCGCTCCATACCAATCGTTCTAAAAACTACTTACTACTTATAACGTGCCATTGAAAATCGGAACTCTTAACCCCGCTAAAAAACGATATTTTAAACGTGGCTACTCGGTCTGTGGCAACTGGCGAGCCACCGCGCTCCAAGTCGTTCACCTGTGGTACCGACCATCAACTCCTACAAAGGTGCTCCACCACATACCCGGTACCCGCGAATGCAGCAATCATGCACCTAGGGTTTTAGGGTTTATTTGTTAACGTCGCCTTTACGTAACACTCATGTGTGCGAGACAGTGAGAGGCTGACTGCGTGCATGCGCCTCTTCTCTTCGTATACGTACTCCACCGTTTGTCTGGTGTCCAAAAAATTATAATAACTACTAGCAATGTGCCAATGCGTTGCCACACGATCAAAGTAGATTAATATAGATTCACTGATTTGATAGGAAAAAAAGTCTAGTTTTGAAATACGTATATCACTAAAAATATGTTATGTTTCACTCAAAATATATTCCTTTGGCGGTTTTGATGAGATAAGGGAGGCATGTTGTTGGTTTCAAGATTCGAGAAGTGGTATATGTCTAATTTCTACTCTTACTAGCAAGATGCCCGTGCGTTGCACGGAACATCAAAATCTCGTGGGAGAAAAGGATGAACGAGGGAAGGCCTTATCTGCAAATGTGGTGAAGAGTGTGGGTAAATTGCTATTTTCCTTCCTATCCGTCAGATATAAATCGGACGACCTACATTGCAGGATGGCAGGCCCACCATCATAACCAACTCTATTTTTTATCGCTACTCTTATAAAAAGCATTGTCGGTGATGATCGTGTGCCTGCCATCCTGCAATGTAGGCTGTCTGATTTATATCTGACGGATAGGAAGGAAACTATGGCAATTTTGCAAAAAGATACCCACACCCCTCTCCATATTTGCAAATAAGATCTTCCCTCGTTCATCCTTTTCCCCCACAAGATAAACTACTCATACAAATGCCTCTTGATGTTCCGTGCAATGCATGGCATCTTGCTAGTTGTTGCAAAAAGCCCATGTGTGTGTGTGAGAGAGGGAGAGTGGAGGAGGACGGAGTGCATGTGTGACAAAGACACAAGTAGTGTGTGTGCGATAGGTATCAGCTTAAAATGAGGCGATAGTGTGTGTGTGTGCACGATCGAGAGGGCGTGTCTAAAGAAGGGAAGAAAAAGCTACATAGATACAAGGAGCGGGAGAGAGACATGTATGCGATGGTGGAAGCACGAGTGTGCGGGTGTATAAACCTATCTAGAGGCTAGCTAGTCGATAAATGTTTGTGAGAGAATACGAGTCGGGGTTGCGAAAGCGAGAGTTTTGTTGTGATGGAGAGAGAGACAGTAGTCGGCGAAGGGGACGTGGAAAGCAGGAGTTGTCGTGTGGTGTCCTGTGAAGCAGAGAGGAGACGCGTAAGTCGGGGGTATCGTCCCTGATCGGTAACAATGAATAATGTCAGTCTGGGGAATGGAGACGAAAAGGAGACCGCAACAATGGTTGTGTCTACAGGAGAGAGAGAGTAATTTTAGTGGTATGGATTCCATATGTAGAGATATAGGGATAGTGTGAGAGAATCCCACAGACGAGAAAGACAGAGTGAAAGACGAGTGGAGACTGTGTGTGTGGCGGTGAAAAATAAAGCTTAGGTACCCGAGTGATACCAAGACACAGTAGAGACCGTGAGAGATAACTGAAAAAACCGTGTAATGTATAATGACAGGGAGGTTGGTGACACTTCTCAGGGAGACGTCGAGAGCCATCGTTGCGAGGATAGGAGAAACCACTAAAGTGAGAGTGCGGGTTGAGCTGGAGAAAAGAGAGTGATAGCTTACCTGAAGGAGCTAATGCATGCGAGAGAGATAGGGCCATGAAAGGGAGTGAACAAAAAAAAGGGATCACAATATTTGAATTCGAGATGATGATACATGTAATCCATACTCGAACCAAAATTGATCTATGAAACATGCCATACTCATATGAATTCACGCACATCTATGTTATTTAATATGTAGATATTACTGATCCTTACATTTTAGTAGAACATAATTTGGTTAAAATTTTTCGAATTCAACCTTAAGATTTTGAGATCATTGTATTTGTAAATCATATTATACATATAAAGGAGCGTAATTCTTTGTTGTGCTTTTGAAAGTATATATGTAAAAAAATGATGTATATAGAATGTAATTCCAATTGAAAATGGATCCCGCCCGAAAAAAAATAATAGAATACAAACGGGATTCGAATTGAGCTGGCACGGTAAACGTGCACTGTGGAAAATTTGAATGAAGCAGGGAAAGTCGCAGTAACCGCCCGAAACCAAAATCTGCGAGATGGAAATCACTACTGCCTATCCCTGCTGCGCAAAGCCTATCTGCTGGATTTCTATAGGTTTCGATAGGGCTAGGTTTGTAATTTCACCCAAACGTGACGTAACCGCCTCTCACCCGGATTCATACACGGTGGGCGCCAAAACACAGTGTGCCCTCAGCCGAAATCGACTCCCTCCCCAATTCATATTCATACACGGTGGGCGCCAAAAACAAACTCTCGTCGGCAAATATTCGGTGTATGCAAGATTACCGTCCTATCCCCAACCGACTAATGTTGCTGTGATGTAGTAGAAATTTGAACGAGGGCTAAGTTTGTAAATTTCCTCGCATTTGAGACAAGCGCGCCCTGACTACATGGTTCCCCCCTTCCTCTCTACCTCCCTTTTCCCCATTTGTACTCCGTGGGCGCCAAAACACCCTCTCCACCCCACCCTCCTCCGTCCGCCGCCGTCCGCCACCCCATCCACCGTCGTCCTCCTCCACCATGCCGGAGCTGATACCCCGACGCCGCCGTCCATTACAAGAGATCGACCTCTCTCATCCACGCCTTCGGACCGGGATCCTTGCATCCCGTCCTCTCGCTTCATCCCCGCCGTCGTCCACTTTGCCGGCACCGCTCCTACGACCGTCTCGTCCACCGCGCTCCGCCGCCATCGTCTACCCTCCTAGATCTGCTTCCACGCTGTCGACAACCATCGCTACCGCAGCACCGTCAAATTCTCACCAGATGCGTACACGGCGCCGCACCAGAGGCGGTCCTCTTTCGTATCTGCTCAACTTATTTATTGCAGCAAGAAAATAGATCGCCACTGCTTTACTCTGATTTCTTGTCTTGGTTGCAAAGTTGCCTTTGTCCGGTTTGCACCTTCAGATCCGCCATGGCACGCTCAACACTATACTCTCAATGCTTATGGTTTTCCCCTTTTATATTCCACACTAGTTAAATCACAGTAGACTAAATTTCAAAATTGGGTCAGTCGATTTTTCAGAGCTCGCCGGAGTTCGCCGGTGCGATCCAAGGGGCTCGGGTGGTTGTGGGGCCTCGCCGAATGAAGAAAACTCGACACGGGTGGGGGGTCGGGGTGGCGGAGGAACACAGGCGATGGGGGCCGGTGGTCTAGCCGGCGGCCCGTGCGGTGTTCTGTATGGGAAGAATCAGAGATGAGGAAGAAGAAGGGTTAGGAGATGTAGGATCTTCATCCAACTGCCTGAAATGGTCGAGAGATAGCTGGGAGTTGCATTCTTCATGCGCTCTGGTTCATCATGTGTGGTCACTGCGCAACCAACATTTTATTATCCATAATCTGCTTGCTCTTCTTTACCATGTTCGATAGACCTGTGACACAAAACGTAGGACCGACTCTTGCAGACTGTACCCATACTTCACTGGCCACACCACTAGCCCCACCACACAAGACCTGCACTCCAGCAAAAGGTATACCGATTTCATTTGCCATAGCACCAGCTGTACCACAGAAAAATCCCACTCCAGCAAAAAGTACAGCAAGTCCACCGGCCGAAGACCTATCCCAACTACAGAGACGACCAATTCCTGCAGATTGGAAACCCATTCCATTTATTCCCAGTTTAAAAGACAATGCTTTCAATGTTGTTAGGGACTACATGCATATATTCCCATCATGGGAAGATTATTGTGAAGACAAACACCATTTTCACATCTTCCTGTCCAACTTACGTGTAAGTGCTATTATTCATGGTTATTATTTTCCTGTTTTCTGCTGATTGAACACATCAATGATTTACATTACATTGTTGTAACTAGGCGAGGGTCAATCTGGATAGACATGACGAGGAAAGCTTGCTTGAGCTTTTCAAGGAAGCATTGCGGCAGTATCGGTGTTACCTGAGGAAATCACACTTTGGTGGCAAATCTATAAACGAATTTCCGGTGAAGTCTCCTGTGCTAAATTTAGAAGAAATTGAATGGAAAAACATCGTTATGCACTGGTCTCATTCCCAGGATGAGGTACTGTCTATGAAATCACATAACAATTTGAACTTCTACTTTTCCGCATGTGCCTTACGGATCTTGTTTGCAGGAAATCTGCTCGAAGAAGAATTCCGGTTTGAAAAGAACGACAGGATATCGCAAATATGCTGCCTGCTGCTTTGCTCTTGTTAGTACCTGTTGTCCTTTATCACTGTACTTGCATACATACCTAGTTCATTATGTGACAGCAGTATGCATGATAGCTTGCTTATCAATTGTTTGCTCCAAATTCTTCAGTATCCAATGCCAATGTTTTTTTGGCTCTGCATTGTTCTTGTAAGTACATGCTGTCCTTTATCAGTGTACTTATAATGACAGGTAGTTGTTCATGTACCATCACTCTGCAGCTTATTTTCCTTTGCCTCCATTTTCTACACATCAGATCTATATTTACTCTTACCATAAGGTTGGTACTGAAGAAGTTTAGCTGTGCATTGCTCTTGGCTGTACCTTTTGCCTGTATCGCTGCACTTACATTTATAGCTACTTGGTTATATAGCATCACTCTTCATCTTATCTTAAATATTCTCCATTTTTTGTATATTATCACATCTATATTTACTCTTAACAAAATGTAGAATAAAGGCAATGCTTATGAAGAAGATTCTGTGGTAAACTTTTTGAATTCCCCCCCCCCCATCAGCATGGACAAGGCCTTTATAGAGCCTGTCTTCACCAATAATGTAAGTTTGTCCATCTCAAGCCTTCAAACTTTGTTGTATATATTTGGTTAGGCATGACTGCAACAGCTATTTATTTTTGGTGTTTGCATCAAATTGCATGTTTAAAGTTTATTATGTACTCCCTCCGTTCCAAATTAGATGACCCAATTTTGTACTGAAGTTAGTATAAAGTTGGGTCATCTATTTTAGAACGAGGGAGTAGTTCATAAACAAAAGTTTGTCCTTTCTCAATTTAAGTTTTCAGTTGTACAACCAAGTTCCTTATTCATACCATGTAAATTAAAGTATACATAGCAAGTGGTCTTCTTTTGCACTGCATGCATGCTTCTGTTCTTCATTTGTAATCCAGTGGTGTGGTGAACCTACCCACTACATCACAATGTCATATTCTGCAATGTCTTAAGTATGAACAATGTCATATCATTCTACTACTCCCTCTGTCCGAAAATACTTGTCATTGAAATGGATCTATCTAGATGTATTTTAGTTCTAGACACATCCATTTTGATAACAAGTAATTCCGAACGGAGGGAGTATTATTTAAACCATCTCTTTATTTGCCAATCTGAAATGGGATAAATTGACAACACACTAACCATTCATACTTATGCATTCTTGATCTGTAATCTAGTGGTGTCGTGAAGCTGCCAACTCCTTCACAATGTCATTTCCTGCCATGTCTTGACCTGAACAATACCATATTGTGTTAATGCAATTTTAAACTGTGTCACTTTATTTGTCAGTATGAAATGTGATGAATTGTCAGCACTGATACTTTTATGTGCAAAACCTGTCATCTGTCTGCTTGTTTGTCTTTCAGAGTGGCGAAGATTTAAGTGTTGAACAAGCGCAGTCTCATCATCTTGCTTAGCTGCTTGCGCTGCAGCTCCCCAACAGGGCTAACCTTTCTTCAACTCTATTGAAGTGCTGTCGGTTTTGTATATTATTTTGTCGGCATGTTTATTTGCACTGGTGGCGATATTTGATACCCAGTGTATGTAATCTGATGTCTGCTTGTGCTTTATTATCATAGTGGCGAAGTTTGATGCCCAGTGGATGTAATATGCTGTAATTTCTTTATTGTATAGTCTAGGTTTTTTCTTACTCACGATGCTGCAGTTATTTTACTGTCTTCACAGTAAACTGGCCAAACCGTAAAATTACGGTACATAATCGGGCCGTCATGCAATCACGATGTAGGTTGGGCCTGAAACGTGCTAAACAGCTAACGGGCCGGCAGCAGCCCGAAATGAACCCCGTCCCATGATTGTGCGAATCAAATCATGGGCTTTTAACATGCCAAAATTGTCTCGGTCCTTGTTTGGCCCAATCAGATATCGGCTGCGAGCAGGCCGGATGCAAACCGGGTCGTAGTTAGGCCCAACTATATGACGGGCATTTAACAGGCCGAAATTAATATAGGGCCAAAATGTTAAACGGGTCCTTAAGAGGCCAAAACTAATGTCAGGCCGAATTACTAAGTGGGCCTCTAGCAAGTGGGCCTAAAAGCATAGTGTCCAGTTGACGGGCCGAATCTGATATGGACAATAATTGAGCCCATAGCCTCTTAAAGGGTCGTACCTGATCCGGGCCGTAATTTGGCCCAGAACGTGGTAGGCTTTTAACGGGCCGGATCTCTTATGGGACACTATTAGGCCCAGAACGTGGCATGCCATTAATGGATCCGATCAAATATGGGTCGGCATTTGGCCCAAAACATGGCAGCCAGTTAATGGGCCGGCCTACTAGGGCCCTCAAATTCTTGTGGGCCTATAGCTGGGCCGGCCCGTTAATGTCGGTGATATCTCGTGGGACTTTAGCCGGACTGGCCCATTATGATCCGCAAGAATCTTGTGGGCCTTTACCTGGGCCGACCCATTATGGCAAACAAAAATCTTGTGGGCCGTTAGCTGGGCCAGCCCATTATGGCCCGCAAAATCTCGTGGGCCTTTAGCTCGGCCGGCCCATTATGGTCCGCAAAATCTTGTGGGCCTTTAGTTGGTTGGCCCATTTAAACTTGATGGGCCGGTCCATGTGTCAACATATCATAGGCGTGTCTCGCCCATTGGATGAGTGACACCTGTGCCAGCGCGGACCTGACATGTGTCTCCTCCAGCCAATGATGATTTTACACGTGGAAAATCCCCATTGGTCGGGGCTGTTAACGGGTTATCGGATCCAAAACCTGACCCGATAGCTTAACGGTATTCCGTTACGGTGGATGCCACGTGTCGGTCACCCTTGATGAAAGCACTTCTGTGACGCGTGATTTATCGTCATGGAAGTGGACACTTCCGTGATGATAATTTTGGTAATGTCATGGAACACTTCTACGACAGCACAGGTATGACTATCTTGATTCTGTCATAAATTTGTCATGGATGTACATGCATGACAAAAAACGCGACCTACTGTGACAAACACGCATCATCACGGATGTGTATTTTTTTGTAGTGTTGGCCGTGTGAAGAAACAATTGGAGGAGATGCAAGGTATGTTCGAACATTGTCTTGCGTTGGGTGCAAATGAATAGGTGTGCCTATTGAAAAGCATTTATGTTATACGCCCTAGGAGCGAGTGCCGAATATGAGGTGCTGAAGAAGGCAGCGGCTAGTGCCCAAGAGAAGGCTGTCGCCGAACAAGCTCTGCGTGAAAAACACGAGGCCAGGGTCGTCATAGCTGAACAGGAGCTTCTGGATGCTGTGACAAAAAACAAGAGCTTGGAGCAGAGTCTAGTAGGGAAAGAATCCGAACTCGCCCAAGCTCTCCAAGTCGCGGAAGATGCTCGGGAAGAAGCCCGAGGTGCTGTACGGGACATTCAGGAGGCCCGGAAAGTTGCGGCTGGTAAGGCATGTTGTATCTTATGGCTGTTATGATTTTATAATGCGGAGAACTCTAAGCGACAAGCTGAATTCTTGATTTTACAGGGGTGTTTGCGGATCTGCCTCGTAGTATATCAGATGCTGCCCAGTTTTACCAGTCCGAGAAGGGTGAGTCTGTGGGGAGGAACTTCTGGTCGCAGTATCTAGCGCCGAACTATCCGGTGCCTTTTACCGATGAGCTGAAGCAGCTGGTCGAACTGCACCAGGCGGCCGAACTAGCCATGAAGGACTTGATCATCCAACTGTATCCTACAGAGCCAATTCCCAGCAGTTTCTTCGGACTCGTCAAGCGGATTGTGGGCGCCTGTCCTCAGCTTGATATTATCAAGTGATCAGTCTGCATAGAAGGTGCGTGAATGGCTCTTGCCCATGCAAAAGTGCATTGGGGGAAGCTTGACGCGGAGAAGCTGATAACCGAGGGGCCACCAGAGGGTAAGGAGCATCGCAAGCCCGAACTGTATTATGAAGGTGTAATGAAGGGTGCCCGCCTGGCGGCGGATAAGTGCACAAAAGACATTATATTTCCCTGAATGCATTTTTGCCAACATTTGTAATATGGGATAATGACACCTTTATTATATGTTGTGTGTTTGGTTTGAACATATGTTCTTCCTTTGCGGCTGTTTATTGTATGTAAATTCTGAGAGTTGGCCAGTCGTTGGCTTCAGCCCCCACGTGAGAAGTACGGGGGTGTTCGGGGTATTTCTGAACGCTCTTTATCCCATGGTTGGGTCCTTATAAGGAGGCGTTTCCCACCACGAACCAGGCAATTGGACTATAGGGCTTTACTACTCTCACTTAGCCATAGGAACTCGAGTATGGTCGGCGCAGCCCCTAGTGTCTGGAAGGCCGGACTAGGGGTTCTATTGGCGCTTGATCGGTAGACCGATCCGTCGCAATCTGCATTTTATAGTGGCATATCCGGGACACAATCGCAGTAGTTCTCCCAGCGCTACCTTAGCCGACGGAACGGAACGTAAGGTACCAAAACATGGGGGCCGGGCAAACCCAACCAATGACCCAAGACATGATTCGGAGCTGATGCATATAGTGCTATAAGTTTGGGGTGCCGAGCGACCGAGAAGGTGGTCGGACTTTATTGTCGTACTGTGGAGCCCCTGGCATAACCGGGCGTAACACAAACCGTTGCTGCTATTTTTATGGCAAAGAGGCGTCGATAATGAACGACGACCGGTGCATGTTTAGGTAAGTCTAAGCATTGCAGTAATATGATATGTCTATGCATATGAATGTGATTTATGATTAGGAAGAAGAGATGGTTTTCGGGCGGAACCTATGGTGGTCGGACTGGAGGGGGCTGTGAATGGATCGAAGGTGAGTCCGAACTGCCCTCAACCTGCAGGGTCCTGTCCTTGTGTGTCCAGGCCAACTTCACGCTGCCAAACCTGTTCTGCATAAAAGTTAGTTTGTGAAGGTAAGTGCATGGAGGCCGCCAAATGTCCTCACCTGGTTGGTCCAAAGGTTCCTGATCGGACCCTGGTGACCCCAGCCGCTATTTGAGAAGCAGTCCGGACTCCTCAATTGGTGTCTGGATAGTTGGCTATCATATCAAAATGTTTGACAGCCATGCTCGACTTGCTACTCTGGCAGTTGTATGATCTCCGCTTCTAAGGGCGGGGTTTGGCTCTACACGCGGGCGTGAGTGTATTACCGGTACTGGCCTGATGATTTACCACGTGGAATCTTAGCCAACGTGGTTCATCATGTTAGCATACGGTGTGATACCGTATAGGGGGAATGCACCGGTGGCGCGGCCTTATTTGGTTATCTGAAAACAACCGTTAGGGCGGCGGGCCAATGAAACTGGCCTTTGTGCCTGATACCTTGTAGAAGGTGCTATTTGCATGCCCGTTTGGGATTTATTGTTTGAGGAGCCCCTGGACTGTTAGGTCTGGGGGTTTGCAATTGAATTGCTATGGTTTGTATGATAGGGGTTGGTCGGCCGTACTGTTGTGCTCTGGGGGGGGGGGGCTTTTGACTAAGCGCCTCCCATCAACGTTTCCGGCGCACGCCCGGTTGCTTTACTTTGGGGATCCGGCATTCTCTATTAGTATGTTTTGCCGCTCTTTTGGGAGTACTATGAATTTCGCACGGCTGACCAAGTTCGTGGCTTGGGCCGAATAGGCTTGAGCTGTTCTTTGTCTGTTGACCGGACTGGGATTTGCTGAACTTGATACCGGCTTCCCTGATTTGCCGTTTATGACCGTTGCGCCGGGGCTTGAGGCTGCTTCTTCGTGTATCCTTCTTGCTGGTTTGGGCCGTAGTGGTGTGCGGACGTCGGGTTATGTGCCTTTGGTTTTCCTGTTTAGGTTGAGGTAGCTAGTTGTGTCGCGTGTGCCCTTTGTTAGGGCGGTCGAGTCCGTACTTCTATGTGGCCGGGATCTTGGTCCATCGTTCTATTAGCAAATCCTGTTCGGCCTTGAGTTGCTCTTGCTTTTTTTGCAGACTCTTTGCAGTGGCTATGAGTCGTCGCCTAAAGCGAACTTGTTCCACTGGGTCTTTAGGCACGCCGAATTCGTCATTGTCGAGGCTTATCTCGTCTTCGGAGGGGGGGTGTATAGTTGTCCCTCTCCAAGTATCCCACTGTGGCCTGTGCGGCCTGCTTGATGGTCGGCTGATCAGGACTGTATTCCTCTTTGGTACTATCTGGATCATCTCTGGGACCGGTGTTGATGTGGCGGGGTTTGGAGTGGTGTCGGAGACGCCCGTATTTTGCTTTTCCTCCCGAGGGTTTGTCCTCTACTGCCACGTCACCATTGGTTTCTTTCGGAGTGTCCACCATGTATATATTGTTTGAAGAGGTGGTTGTCCACCACCCTGTGAGCGGTGGCTCCTGTATGTTTCTTGCATCATCGTCCATACCGACGATGCCTTCTAAGTCGAGGTCGAGCACGTCGGTTGGGTCATCGATTGTGGTGACAAAGTGGATGGTGGGTGGGCAGTGAATTCCTTCATCGCCTGCTTCCCACTCAAGACGGTCATAGTTCGGCTCAGAGCCTCCTGACAGAGAGAGAGATTTTAATGAGTTCAGCATGTCGCCCAAAAGCGAGTGCTGAGAGATGTCCGCAACGATAAACTTCATTACCGGAGCCCAGCCTAGCTCGACTGGCTCGAGAGCGAGCGGACCAGGGCCAACAACCGGATATGAGTCCGGGGACCCGGGGTTATAGGCCTTCAAAGAATTGAGACTGGTGTTCGGCTCCACTGCCGATAGGTGTGCGGCCTGCGGGGTGGGGTCCAGCCCTCCGTCCATAGGCAATGCAACCTGCCCTAGATTTAAATCTGGGGCTGCTTCGGGGACGATGTCCCGGGTACTGTTCGACAGCAGGTCTAGGCCGTGCTCGTCGTGACTGTCCGGCTCTCCTGGCGCAGGCCCGAGCCCGTCGAAGATCAAGTCTCCGCGGATATCTGTCATGTAGTTCGAGTTTCCGAACCTAATCTGGTGGCTAGGGGCGAAGCTGTCGATCTGCTCCAACTGGCCAAGCGAGTTGGCCCACAGTGCGAAGCCGCCGAACACAAAAATCTGTCCGGGGAGAAAAGTCTCACCCTGGATCGTGTTGTTGACGATTGAAGACGCCATCAAGCCTCGAAGCGACGACACAGAGGAACTCTCAATGAAAGCACCAATGTCAGTGTCAAAACCAGCGGATCTCAGGTAGGGGGTCCCGATCTGTGCGTCTTAGGCCGATGGTAACAGGAAGCAAGGGCCACAATGTTTACCCAGGTTCGGGCCCTCTCGATGGAGGTAAAACCCTACTTCCTGGTTGATTAATATTGAAGATATGTGGAATACAAGAGTAGATCTACCACGAGATCGTAGAGGCTAAACCCTAAGAGCTAGCCTATGATGGTATGATTGTAAATGTGATCGGCCTTCTAAGGACCATCCTCTCCGGTTTATATAGACACCGGAGAACTAGGGTTTACATGGAGTCGGTTACAAGGAAGGAAACATAATATCCGGATCACCAAGCTTGTCTTCCACGCAAAGGAGAGTCCAATCCGGACACGAGCTGAAGTCTTGAGTCTTGTATCTTGACGCTTCTATAGTCCGGACGATGAACATAGTCCGGCTGTCCGGATAGCCCCTTATCCAGGACTCCCTCACACCCCCCGACCGACTTCTTTCGCCTATATAAGCCTATGTACCCTAAAACCATCGAATATCAAGATAGATCGGGAGTTCCGCCGCCACAAGCCTCTGTAGCCACCAAAAACCTCTCGGGAGCCCGTTCCGGCACCCTGCCGGAGGGGGAACCCATCACCGGTGGCCATCTTCATCATCCCGGCACTCTCCATGACGAGGAGGGAGTAGTTCACCCTCGGGGTTGAGGGTATGTACTAGTAGCTATGTGTTTGATCTCTCTCTCTCTCTCTCCCCCTCTCTCTCTCTCTCTCTCTCTCGTGTTCTCTCTCGTGTTCCCTTAAGGCGCGATCTTGATGTATCCTGAGCTTTGCTATTATAGTTGGATCTTATGATGTTTCTCCCCCTCTACTCTCTTGTGAGGAATTGAGTTTCCATTTTGAAGTTATCTTATCGGATTTAGTCTTTTATGAGAACACTTGATGTATGTCTTGTCGTGCTCATCTGTGGTGACAATGGGATATCATGTGCCACTTGATGTATGTTTTTGTGACCAACTTGCGGGTTCCGCCCATGAACCTATGCATAGGGGTTGGCACACGTTCTTGACTCTCCGGTAGAATCTTTGGGGCACTCTTTTAAGTACTTTGTGTTGGTTGGATGAATCTGAGATTGTGTGATGCATATCACATAATCATGCCCACGGATACTTGAGGTGACAATGGAGTATCTAGGTGACATTAGGGTTTTGGTTGATTTGTGTTTTAAGGTGTTATTCTAGTACGAACTCTTGCATAGATTGATCCGAAAGAATAACTTTGAGGTGGTTTCGTACCCTACCATAATCTCTACGTTTGTTCTCCATTATTAGTGTCTTTGGAGTGACACTTTGTGGCATGTTGAGGGATTCTTATATGATCTATCTATGTTATTATTGTTGAGAGAACTTGCACTAGTGAAAGTATGAACCCTAGGCCTTGTTTCCTATCATTGCAATACCGTTTACGCTCACTTTTACCACTTGTTACCTTGCTGTTTTTATAATTTCAGATTACAAAAACCTTTATCTACTATCTATTTTGCACTTGTATCACCATCTCTTCGCCGAACTAGTGCACCTATACAATTTACCATTGTATTGGGTGTGTTGGGGACACAAGAGACTCTTTGCTATTTGGTTGCAGGGTTGTTTGAGAGATACCATCTTCATCCTATGCCTCCCACGGATTGATAAACCTTAGGTCATCCACTTGAGGGAAATTTGCTACTGTCCTACAAACCTGTGCACTTGCAGGCCCAACAACGTCTACAAGAAGAAGGTTGTGTAGTAGACATCACCCCACATGCAAGGGAGCTCTTGAGTTTCGTTGGCTGACAGCGGGGCACATGTATGGTTGCTTCGACTTGCATAGACAGTTTCTAGATCCTCGCCATAAGTTCAGGAAAGACAAGAAGAACTTCATGAAAGGTAGAGTTGTCAAACACTCTGCACCACCTACGTTGATAGGACAACATACCCTAGATCAGATAAACGCTTTCGAGCCAGATCCCGAGCGTCCAGGGTATTTCAAGGGGTATAATAAGGAACACGCATGGACTCACAAGACATGCTTCTGGGATTTGCCTTACTTCAAAGACCTCCTTTGCCTACACAACATCGACGTGATGCACACTGAAAAGAATATCGCCGAAGCCATTTTGGGTACATTGTTCGGCATAGAGGGGAAATCAAAGGATAATACTAAGGCTAGAGACGATCTATAGGAGCTCTGTGATAGACCGTTACAAAACATGCAAGAACCAAAAGGAAAGCGGAACTGGAAGATGCCAAAGGCATGGTTCAATCTTGGAAGGCCAACTATGAAGGAAATTCTTTTGTGGGTGAAAATGCAGTTGATGTTCCCCGATGAGTATGCAGCAGATCTAAAGAGGGGAGCGAATCTTGATAAATTGAAAATGTTTGGTCTAAAAAGTCATGATTGGCACATATGGATAGAGCGGATAATGCCGGTGATGTTGCGTGGCTTCATCCCTGAGGATGAATGGCTAGTACTGGCAAAGCTGAGCTATTTCTTCCATGTTCTTTGTGTGAAAGAACTATCACCTATCCTCCTTGAAGGAATGGAACAGTTGGTGCCGGAGTTGATCTGCAAGTTAGAGATGATCTTTCCGCCAAGCTTCTTTAATCCAACGCAACAGTTGATTTTGTATATCTCGACCGAGCACGATTGGGGGGGCGTGCAAAATCGTTGGTGCTACTCAACTGAGAGGATGCAGAAGACACTTCGAGCAAAATGTAAAAATAAACATAGAATCACTACAAAAAATACACTTCCGTGATGATACGTGTTTGTCACAGTAGGTCGTGTTTTCTGTCATGCATGTACATCCATGACAAATTTATGAAAGAATCAAGATAGTCATACCTGTGCTGTTGTAGAAGTGTTCCATGACATTACCAAAATTATCATCACGGAAGTGTCCACTTCCATGACGATAAATCGCGCGTCACAGAAGTGCTTTCATCAAGGGTGATCGACACGTGGCATCCACCATAACGGAATGTTGTTAAGCTATCGGGTCAGGTTTTGGATCCGATAACCCGTTAATAGCCCAGACCAATGGGGATTTTCCACGTGTAAAATCATCATTGGCTGGAGGAAACACGTGTCGGCTCATCGTTGGGACAGATGTCATCCACTCATTGGACAGAAGGCGCCTATGATACCTCGACACGTGGCACGGCCCAACAGAGGCACATTCCTGTGAAAAGGCCACCCCGTTTGACTTGGTCAAAAGATGGCGGGCCGGCCCATGTAAAGCCTGTTAACGGCCTGTTCGCATATATCCCATTTACAGCCCGCTAACCCAAGGCCCGGTATGCCCTATACGAATTAGGCCCAGTAGCGTCATCTGTGCCATCCAATATGATTCCAGGCCGTTTTCACTTCTGGCCCATGTATGGCCCATGACGTCTTTCGGCCCATATGAGGCCCTATGTAAATCTTGGCCTATTAACGGCCCGTGGTGAAACTGGCCTGTAATGAACAATGTATCACTTTACACCCATTAACGGCCCGTGGTGAAACTGGCCCGTAATGAACAGTGTATCACTTTATACCCATTAACGGCATGTTATTCTGTTGGGCCTTTTCCAGCCCATGTTATCTTTCGGCCTTCTCAGAGCCCATTTATTCTTGGGCTCATTTCCAGCATTCGCTTACTTACGGCCCATCACTGTCATTTTCTACTTTTGGGCCAAATTCAGCCTGTGGTTAGAGTCAGCCCGTTTGTGGTCCATTAATACGTTGGGCCGTTTTCATAGCGTCATCAAATACAGCCTATTAATGATGGCCCGTATGGTCGGCCCATGAACGGACGATTCCAACTCTAGCCCGTTTATGGCCATAATGCGGCCTGTTAATGGCCCATGTTTGGCCAATCGATCGTACGGCCCATATAAGGCCCATTGATGATACGACTCGCAGAAGGCCCATTGTTTCTACGGCCCGTAGAAGGCCCATTGTTTCTACGGCCCGTAGAAGGCCCCTTGTTTCTATGGCCCGTAGAAGTCCTACTGTTTCTACGATCCATAGAAGGCCCACTGTTTCTACGGCCCGTAGGAGGCCCAGTGTCACTACAGTAAATATTAGCCCATGGTTATTGTGGCCTAGTTTTAAAAAATAGGTTATTGCAGCCACTAGCAAACCGCGGAAAAAGAACTGCACTGACTACAAGCAAACAAATAAACAAGACAACAAGGAAATAAATAAGCAAGCAACTTATGCTAGGCTATCACGGCTATTACACATATTACATCCACTGGGCATCAAAGTTCGCCACCAGTGCAAATATAGGGAACAAATCAGCATATAAACGCCACAGCAAAACAAGTCCAGAACTGAAACCACTTCAGAAGAGTTCAAGAAACAATATCCTGGGTACCCATAATGCTGGCAAGATGCTTAGCAAGCTTATTAACTTTCTCTTGTTTGGCGCTTAAATCCTCCAGCGCTTGCTGTTGCACAAGAAAGTACGCATCTGAATTCTGCAGGGACTTCCTCAGTCCTTCGGCTTCTTGCCGCAGCACAGCTGACTGATGCCTTTCAGCTTGTAGCTGAGACTGAAGAAGCCGAAGTGATTCAGGCAGCGAGTTCGAAGAGCTTGTGCCAGCGGTACTGGCCAGTAACTCGAACACTACATCAACGCAGGACTGTGGGGTTTTCTCACTGTCTACAAGATCGTTTTTATCACCTTTCTTGGAGACCAACAGGGTTGTCTCACTATCTTGAACCTTATCTGCATTACTTTCTCTACCATTGCATAGTGGGGTGCTCTTCTCCAATATTCTGTTTGCATACTACAAGAGAAACAAGCAGACACATCACATGTTTAGCTTGTAGTATACGAAACTCATTTTGGTAAACCGGTTCAGTAGTAAGGTGGACAGGATAACAGCATGAAACAAACATATATCTATGTACTATGGTCACTGTATTGTCCATATCATTCTAGTTTATGTTCCCTAATCAAGATAGAGACACAGTTCAACTCATATATTTTTAAGACACAACAACATAGATAGAATATAAGTGTGAGAAACTACACAGCATTGGCAGCACTTGTAATGTGCATCACATGAGAACATAACTATTTATAGAACTTAAACTGAAATCAACATAGAGCAAGAAGTTAGAACATCAATCCAGTTAAAGAAATAGGTTTAAAACATACCTGTTGCGCCATTGGAGTTTCAATTGAATCCTTCAAATTCGAAAGTAGTTGGTATGAGTAAATACAGTGATGCAACAGCAAAGGAGTATGGACCATAGCTACGGAATCTGACCTGAGAACAGTTGCTCTTCTGCTTTAAACATGGAGTTTGGGTTAGCTGTGGTGGTCTTCGTGCTTTGGGCACTGCAGTAGCTTTACAAACTGCTCGTGTGGGGGTACTCTGTGGTGGACATGGTGCTTTGTCAACTATAAGTGGGTTACTATCCGCTGGGGTTGCGGTTAGATGGGTTGTAGCTGGTTCTCTGCCCAACGGTGTAAGTGTGCAATCTGGAAGAGTCTCGATTATGTGTGGTGGGGCTAGTTTGTGGGCCAGTACAACCATGGTTCTATCTGCATCGACGGGTAGCACTGTCTTTTGTGAAGAATGGGTTTTTGCTCCCTTAGATACTGCCATCACCCCCTCCAATTCAAATGGCTGATAAACAAGAAAAGAAATTGAACGTACAGACATTGTATGATAGACAGATGTGGTAATTCACATATATGTTGTCTAACCAAACAGGACAGCATGACACAATTTCACATATATGATGCCTAACTAAACAGGATAGCATGACACAGTTTCAGATATATGATGGATAACTTAACAGGATATAATGGCATAATTCAACATATGATGAGTACCTAAACAGGATGACATGACAAAACTATATGATGTCTTTCTAAAATAGGTTGGGATGAAATAATTCACATACATGTTGTCTAAGTATACATGATGGCATGATATAATTGACATAATTGATTCATATACTAAGCAGCTGGCACTCGCATGTATGATCTCTAAACTAAGCAGATAGAATTCAATATTGTGCATATGATGTCTAAACTAAGCAATGCAAGACACCATATGCATCATATGAGAAATATAAACATTGCAACTTAGAGCATACACCTCAGGTGGGATATAGGACTGGTCATCTGTCTCTGAATCCTCCTCTGAGGAGCTCCCTGTAACCATCGAGATATATGCTTCAACAGGTACCATTGCCTGCTCTGAAGACCTTGTTTTCACTCCAGATTTTTCCATAACCGGCTCAAATGGCTGATACACATGAAGAGTAGTTCAATATACACAGATTGTCGACAAATGGAATACGTAATGAAAAAAATATGGCATGAGATAATTCACATATATGATGCCTGGCTCCATGGCGGTGCATAATTCACATATATGATAACTGGCTGAAAAACATGGCATTGCATAATTCACATATCTGATATAGAAAGCAAACAGGAGGCATTCACACAAAGCATGTCTAATCTAAGCAGATGGCATGGCAATGCAAGACACCATATGCATGATATGAGCAATATAACCCAGCCAAGTTAGAGCATGCACCTCGGGGGGGGGGATACGACTGGTCATCTCTCTCTGAATCCTCCTCTGAGGAGCTATCTGTAACCAGCAAGAAATCTGCATCGACAGGTAGCACTGACTGCTCAGAAGACCTTGTTTTCACTCCAGATTTTCCCATGACCGACTCAAATGGCTGATGCACAGGAAGAGTAGATGAATGTATAAACATTGTTGACAAATGGAATACATTATGGAAAAAAATATGGCACGATACAATTCACATATACGATGACTGGCTAAACAGGATGGCATTGCATGATTCACGTATATGATGCCTGGCTAAAGAAGATGGCATTGCATAATTCCCATATACTCCCTCCGTTCCTAAATATTTGTCTTTTTAGAGATTTCAAATGGACTACCACATACGGATGTATATAGACATATTTTAGAGTGTAGATTCACTCATTTTGTTCCGTATGTAGTCACTTGTTGAAATCTCTAAAAAGACAAATATTTAGGAATGGTGGGAGTATGATATAGAAACCAAACAGGTGGCATTCACACAAAGCAAATCTAAACTAAGCTGATGACATATAAGATGTATAATGTAAGCAATGCAAGGCGCCATATGCATGATATGACCAACATCAGCATGCCAGGTTAGAGCAAACACCTCAGGTGGTAAACAGGCGTGGTCGGCTCCTTCTGAATCTCCATCTGAACAGTTATCTTCCTCTGGAATACAATCTGGAAATGCAGGAGGGGGGGCACTTCGCCCACCATGGAGCGGCGTCTGCATGACATTATATTCGCACGCAACGGTCTTCTCTTTTTCTCTACATGTTCAGTACGATTGTGTACAATATCTGACATGCATAATAAAAAAATAGTTAGATTTTGTAAGGCCTAAGGGGTGCATGCAAAAATCAAGACTGATGGTAGCAAACGAGTGGATGGATCCAAAACTAATGATAGCAGGTAGATTATAGCTTCAGTTTAAAAAGATAGACAATGGATCATCTATTGTTTGTTGCCCACCCAACATGAACCACATAGAAGACCCTAGATGAACCAGATAGTAGACAGATACTATTCGTTGCTGGCTCGATATGAGACCCATGGGCAATTCAAAACTCAAGATTGAATGATAAAGTAGCAGGTAATAAAAACCGATGTATAACGTAAGCAAACACGAAAGACTGCGACCTCTCTTCTGGAACTATGTAGTCCTCAGGTTCATCTGCTCAGTCGATGATGGTAATGCAGTTGGCGTGGCTGCCGGCAACGGGGAAGATGATCTGAGGCGGCGAAAGAAAGTCTGCAGGGGGGATCTCTACTGCAGTGAACGCTTCTGTCGATGGTGCACCTCAGGTGGGGTGGATGACGGCACGGCAGGAGCAGGACATAACACACAGAGTTTTCTTTGACGCCTATCTGAAATTGAAGAAAATCTGTAAGGGCTCCTTAGAATTGGAGGATTCTATAAACGCAGGGACAGGAAAAACACAGGAATAGGATAGGAATGCACGTGCAAAACAGAGCATTTGGAAACATAGGATTTCAGTCAACCTGGGTGTTTGGCTCACATGAATTGTAAGAACAGAGGAATGGAGAAACAAAGTGATGCGACGAGTGTACAACCTCTTTGGCATAGCCTTGTGGACCTCAACATCATTGGGTTGGACATGGAGGATGGTGATGATGCTGGTGTGACTGTCGGAGGCAGGGAAGAAGATCCGAGGCCTCTGGAAACCACGCCGAGGGTACTGCTCCGCTGTGATGGACAATTCCGTCGTTGGAGCAGCTCCGCTAAGGTGTACGGCGATGAGGCTGAAGCATGACAAGACAGACAATGTTAATCTGAAGTGGGACCCTAATATCACATGCAATAGATGATGTAAAATACATCACCAAAAAGTGCTAGATGTAAAACGCATCAGCCATGCCACGGCCACTCCGACAGATGTTGTAAGTACTGTTCACTCTGAACTTAACTGAATAAAATGAACTTCACAGTCGAAACTGAATTTTAATGTCGAAACTGATTGAACTAGTAACAAAGCATTGCAATAGATGTTTAGGGCATTCGAGCACTAGTAGCAGAGAAGCAGTGATCTAAATCAGCAGACGCTCAAGTAGGGAACACACTAGCACAGAGCAACTCGTGCAGTAGCACCACGAGCGAGTGCTAAAGCAGCAACTCCTGTAGCTGCCAGAGGTCGTGCAGCAGCAGCAGCAGCGCAAGCAAGAGCAAGAGCAGAGCAGCAGCATGAACGAAAGTAGGAGCAGTGCAGCAGCGCGACCGACCGCAAGAACAGAGCCGCAGCGCGAGCGAGAACCGAAGTAGCTGCAGCTAGTGCTGTTGTGGAAGTCACCACCGAGGAAGCAACGACATGGGGGAGAGACGCCGTGGATGATGTGGCTGGCGATGACGCCGTCGATGGAGACCCGCCATGTCTGCTCGGTATCGAGCACCGGCAGACCCGTGAGATCAAATAAAAGATAAAATGCAGCGGTGAGTGCAGAACCTCCTTGGTGGCGCCGAGTTGGCCTCGTCTTCATCGGAGGAATTGGTGAGGGTGCTGCGGTTCCGGTGGGGCAGGTCAAGACGACGCTGTGGGGATTGAGGTGGCGTGATAGACGAGGCGAACATCGGGGCAGCTCCTTGGAGGTGGAGGACGGGGCGGCTGATCCAGCGGGATGACGAGATCGACAACAGATCCTCATTCGATGCGGTGGATGAGGGACGGTGAGCTATTGCGGTGGACGACGTAGTCTGGGAAGAGTCTCCGGCTGGGCGGTGGTTGGGAGGCCGACGGAGGAGCGTGGTGTTTCACGGGTTTTGGCGGCCTCGGTGTACGAATGGGGGAGGGCACGAAGGGGGAGGGGGGAGCCAAGCTTAGGGATGTGCTTGTCCGAAATGTAGGGTAAGTTGCCAGCGTACCCCCACCGGTTTTGGCACCGCGACGTGGAGCTTCATTTCCGGCTTAGGGGTAGAAGTATTCGCGTGTCTGGGCTGTGGGAGCGATTTCGGATGAGGAGGGAGTTCTCGCGCGCGTCCAAATTTTGGGATAACAAGGCGCGGCGCGGGTTGAAGAAGCGGGAGTTTCAAAGCTGGTGAGACAAAAGATACTCGAGCTTGAAAACTTCGGGATAACAAGGTGCGGATTCCTTGTTCGGCAGAACAAACTTAACGTGTAAAAAAACAATTCATACAAGACACAAGAGAGTCATGTCCCCTTTTACTATATTGCTATAGATGCCATTGAAAAAACTACTAGAAAAATGTAAAAAAAATCGGGAGAACAAGATTACCCTGCACAGTACCAAATCGATTCGCACTTCCCTCAACAACAACAAAAAAATCAATTCCCACCAAAGAAAGAGTAATGTCCCTTTTTATATGATTACAGATGCCATGATCTCAAATTTCAATTTTTGAATCCACGTTATGTTGAATTCGAATATATCGTTAGGTGACCTTGCGGTTTATAATTGATGTAGTCATACATTTTGATCTTCCATCATATATGAACATTTTACTCCATCATGTGAACATATATATTGTCGTCTACCATATGGACTAAATTTGAATCAATTTTCCTTATTTGAATACGATTGTTGTCAAGTTATACAATAATTTAAATATTATCTTGATAACTAAAAACATGCATATAGCAGTAATCATATTTCACTATGAACTACATGTACCATACGCTCTCCAATTCAAATATTTGTATCCATTTTATGTTGAATTCAAATCATAGTACATTATTGGTCTAGGTGGCGAGATGTTCGGGATAATCTAAACCTTGTTTTCATATGTATAATTTTTGGCTGAATTGGGACAAGTTTTGGTATAAGCTTCTTGCAAAACCGGAGATTCTCTCAACAAGCCTCGTGGTTCCGAGAGGGAACGTGTCACCTTTGTGTGCGAAATGATATACGTTGCGCCCTGTTAAATTTTGGAATTATTTCGGGTTCATTTGGCCTTTTATACATTAATTGAGTTTCTGGACTTTTAAAGTGCATAATCTAAATATGAATTGCATGCACATGCTCCGGTGCACCAAAGTTGGTTGAAAAATCACATGTGTGTCCTTGATTGAATTTCTAGGCCCGATGGAAGAAATGAGAATGAAATTCAAACATCTGGGCGTCGTGACTCGGCCGAGAACATCGAGAAACTTAGATTTTAAATTCATGTAAATCCAAAACTCGTCTGGAAATCAAGAAACATGGCATGGTGTCATGTCATGGCACTAACATGTTGTGGTAAAAAATTGGGCCGATTTGGAAGCTCGTGGTTCTAAGAGGGAACGTGCCACCTTTGAGTGTGAAACGATATACGCTGCCCCCCCACCCTTGAGTTTCTTAACAAAGGCAACATAGAACTACATGAGTGCCCTGTTAAATTTTGGAATTATTCCGGGTTCGTTTGTCGTTTTTTATACATTAATTGAGTTTCTGGTCATTTAATGTGCATAAGTCAAATTTGAACTACAAGCACATGCTCTCGTGCACCAAAGTTGGTTGAAAAATCACATTTGTGTCCTCGGGTGAATTTCTAGGTCCCATGCAAGAAATGAGAATAAAATTCAAACATCTGGGCATCGTGGCTCGGCCGAGAACATTGAGAAACTTGGTTTTTAAATTCTTGTAAATCCAAAACACGTCTGAAAATCATGAAACTTGGCATGGGTGTCATGTCATGGTACTACCATGCTGTGGTAAAAGAATTGGCCGAATAGGAACAGATTTTGGTATAAGCTTCTTGCAAACCGAAGCTTCTCTCAAGAAGGCTCGTGGTTCTGAGAGGGAACGTGCCACCTTTGAGTGCGAAACGATATACGTTGTCCCCCTTGAGTTTATTTACAAAGGCAACATAGAACTACATGAGTGCCCTGTTAAATTTTGGAAATCATTCCAGCTTCGTTTGGCCTTTTTTACACATTAATTGAGTTTTTGGTCATTTAATGTGCATAATTCAAATTTGAACTACAAGCACATGCTCCCGTGCACCAAAGTTGGTTGAAAAATCACATTTGTGTCCTCGGGTGAATTTCTAGGTCCCATGCAAAAAATGAGAATAAAATTCAAACATCTGGGCATCGTGGCTCGGTCGAGAACATTGAGAAACTTGGTTTTAAAATCATGATACTTGGCATGGTGTCATGTCATGGTAGTACCATGCGTGGTAAAAAAATTGGCCGAATAGGAACAAATTTGGGTATAAGCTTCTTGCAAATCGGAGCTTCTCTCAAGAAGGCTCGTGGTTCTGAGAGGGAATGTGTCACCTTTGTGTGCATAATTCAAATTTGAAATACAAGCACATGTTCCAGTGCACCAAAGTTGGTTGAAAAATCACATGTGTGTCCTCGGGTAAATTTCTAGATTCCATGCAAGAAATGGGAATGAAATTCAAAATTCTGGGCGTCGTGGCTGGGCTGGAAACATTGAGAAACTTAGTTTTTTAATTCCTGTAAATCCAAAACACGCATGAAAATAATGAAACTTGGCTTGGTGCCATGTCCGATTTGCGAAGGCGCACACAACAATCAACAAAGTCATTTTGGAACAAGTGCTGTCACGTTACAATCGGAAACACAAGTATTATTGAAACCATGGGCGTTCTATTTACTACGATTTACGTGCCGCCATGCGTCCCCAATTTTTATTAGCTAGGATGCGCCGTGCAGGGTAGCTATTTGAGTACGAGAGGCGTGCGATCAGACCCCTGCGCGTGCTTATCGGGAGGAGAGCCCTTTGACCTCCATCTACCGTCTACCTCTCTCCCAAGGTCTCCATTAATGGCGCCCGAGCCTCTGTTTAATGGCGTGGCTATGTCTCACTCGACTGAGATTTAAGAGAGAAAAAGAAAATCTGAAAGCACGGATCTTGATGTAAGATCCGACGGACCTATATAGCATCTACTGCGACTTATAGCAAGACTGATGAATATATAAGGACGATTAATTGTCTTACATAATTAGAAAGATAATTAAAAAAGCCACATGCGGCTACGCCCGAAATACACAAGGGCAAAAGAAGAAGGAAGACAAGGATCTGGCTCGCTGATCTCTACTTTCTTGATGCATTGCTGCAGGCCGCGGGAATTAGTCTCCACGGCAAGCGGCGATGAGATCTTTCGTGTCCTCAAGACGCTGCTTGAGAACATCCACGGATTCCTCCACCAGCCTTTGGCGCTTGATGCGAAGCATGTCATTTTCGTCCATAAGTTTCTTGACGATGACGCCGGTCCTCTTCAACAAGGCACTGGTCTCCTCCTGCTGGTCTGCACTTTGGATGATCTTCGCCCTCAGCAGGTCGCGCTCGGCCCGGAGCCTCTCATGGCCCTCCCTTAGTTGCCGGATGACGCTGGTAGCCTGTTCAAACGAGGCTTTCATGTCTTCCTACAACCTCGCCCAACCAGAGCTCTGATCCATCTGGCTATGGACGATCTCATGCATGCGCCTGTAACAGTCGTCGCCAGCCCGCGAGAAATTTTCTCAGGCCACCGTGGCGCGGCGGGACATCTCTGCTGCATTCATGGCACGGCGGGACATCTCTGCTGCTTCCGCGGCGTGGCCGGACAAGTCTGCTGCATCGATGGTGCGGCGGGACCTCCGTGCTACTTCAGCGGCACGGCGGGACCTCTGTGCTGCTACTTCCGTGCGGCGGGACATGTCGGCTGCTTTCACAATGAGGCGGGACACCTCTCGTGCTTTCGCATCCATGCTCGCCTCTCCCTGGTGGCAATCTCTCGACCCAGAACTCACGCTGGCCATGGCAGATGCAAAGGAAGGATGTTGAATGACTTGTTTGTTTTTGTGGATGAGGAGTTGAGGAGGAATGTGCAGTCATCCTGGCATATTAGTATTTATAACCGAGTACTAATATGCTCCTAAGTGGGAAACCGTTTAGGTTGTGATCGGTGTGAACAGGTTTGCAATTCAATATAGCGTGGAGTAATTTGGAATGTGACGAGACGCAAGCTCAAATTTTATTGACGGTTCTAGTTTCAAAATGCGGCACTATTCCCGGATGGCGTTACGTGGGCACATGTTCTTAGCCGTGGTGTACTTTTTTACTGTGTACGTGCAATAACTGGCACCGTCGTATACATATCTTACGGTTAATGGGGCGTTCGACAGGAATAGCCGCGTGGCGAGCTATAGGCTAGTCTTTTTTAGACGCATTAAACCTATCTCTCGGGACTTCTCGCACGCACCATCGTGTTACCCACAAAAACTTGTACTCTGAGTTTAGTACATTATACAGGAAGAGAAGATGTGCACACACGCACTCGTCCTCTCACACATGCGTCTGTTTTTTCTCGAAAAAGAGGATGATGACCCTCGGCTTCTGCATCTGGGAGTTACACACGCATCTGTAGCTACGAATTGTAGTGTTCTCAACCATCCGACTGGCTCTATCATGGATGTACCTATATACTAAAACATGTCTAGATATATCTTTATTTTGACAAATGGAAGGCATGTATTGTGGAACGGAGGGAGTGCTTGTCATCAAAATGGATAAAAAGGGACGTATCTAAAACTAAAATACGTTTACATACATCTCCTTTTATCTAGTACTTCTTACCCAAAGGAACTTTATATCCAACAGACACAAAATATCCGTTCGACTGTTGGAAATTACTGATCTGATGTCGAAGTAATTGCTGCATCACCACCAAAACCCACCATTTCTTAAGCTAAAGTAGACCGAGGTAATCCCTATATTAGCATATTACTAATATAAACAGAAGGCACTGTAGAAACATTTAGGACGTGAGCTTGTCAATCTGAATATGGAGGGACACCAGCTTAGCCCCGGCCAGCAGCTTGGGCGGAACTGTGAAGAAGGTCAGCTCCTGCACGTTGACGTCGCCGGGATCGTTGCTGCTTGTCACCTCCATTTCCAACTTGATGGCGTCGGTCGTGCCTTTGGGCTCCCTCGGCGGGCCGTTCGCCCACAGCTTGGCCATGTAGTGCGGCAGTGGGGATGCCCCCGCTCTGATGTAGACCACCGACATGGTGATAGGCGCACCGATGTCGAGCACGCTGCCGACCAAGAAAAACGTGCGACTGTCCTCCTCCGCGAACAGCAAGAGTCATGGCTCCGACAGTGGCACTTGCAGCTGGAGCACCTTACCGTACTGGATCCTGTGCATGGGTATGGGATGCACATTGCTGATGTGGTGGTAGAGCGCCGGCGGCGGGCCTTTGTAGCCGCAGACGGGCACGGGGCGTTTGCAGGGCGCGAGCGGACACACGCTCTGGTGATCGGCGAGCTTGTGGTAAATGACGTAGAGCCCACAGCCTTCGTGCGGGCACACCACCTTCAGCGACGAAACGACGGCTTCCACCACCGTGCTCCGCATGTCGAAGTCACCGCCGTGCACGCACTTCTGACACTGCCGCTAGTTCTCGAGGCGCTCGATGCGGCAGTCCGCGCAGGTCAGGTGCCCTCCCTTGCACTGCAGAAATCAATCGAACAGTACATCAATCAAGAAACCTGCATCTTGCTCAATCAGCCGAATGGACGAGGTGCGTCAAGGGGTGGAGGCACAAGGTGCAGTGGAGCACGGTGAGGTCCATGGAGACCTTAGTGAGCTGCCTCGTCAGTTCCTGTTCCGTCTGCATGATCTCGCCCTCCTCGGGCACAACCATCTCTCACTTGGGCCGGGGCATTACAAAGCTTTACCATCACATATTTTATACTCTGCACATAACTGTCCTCCCACATACTAAGGAAGGCAGTAGTTTGAGTTTTCTGGACAAATTTGCCCCTGCGCATGAGTAAGCTGCATAAATATCGACAGTAAATGCGCATGCATTGGTTGGCTGGTCCTCCTTCCTTTTCGCTTGAGTTGGCTTCCCCAGGCGGTCAAGCCGCATCCGGCGCTGCATGCGTTTGCCTATAGCCATTTTCTGCTTTGGAAACTGGCGCGATTAATGGGGGCAGAACTAATCGAGCGGGGGCACAGATGGAAACCAACGCGGACGCGCAGACTAATCTGAGAAAAACAAGAAAAGTTATACGCAAAGTAAAAGGAATCGAAGGGAGTACTACTTCAAGGTGCATTAAATCAACACATGCAAGTATCAAAAGGAGAGTCACGGCATGCATGCATGCGTTGTAATTAATGCATCGGTAACCGCAAATTATTGAAATATATCGAGTGCAGTGCTTTGATGTGTCGCGTCAACTCGTACATCAACGAGAAGTTTGATTATCCTCTCCCTCACGGACTTAACTGCACCTGCCTTTGGCTGTATGACAGGTTGGCCACCCACCTGTCGGGCCCACATGTCATACACGCAAAGGCAGGAGCGTCCCTCCCTCGCCCATGAGCGTGGTGGCTGGCAAGACTAGGAGAAGCTTTCGCTACACGCTCTCCCTCCCGCACGCGGTGGACATGCAGCAGTTCTATCGGTGTCAGATGGCCAGAAGCATACTGTAGTACTCCTCCAGTGCAGTAGTACTCCATCATTGTTCGACTTCCCGAAGAGGCGAAGAGCCAAGCACAGCCCGGACGCTCGTGTGGAAGTTTCATGTGTAGAGTAGTCTAGGATAGCGTGTACCGTGCCTGTAAGCTTAAAATTGTTCGGGTCGGCTCCATGCTATGTGGCCGTCTCGAAGTTTTAAAAAAATTTAAAATAGTCTTCTGGCCCTACCTGTCACCCTGGTGATTGTAGTTTGCACGCTCATCTGGTCAAGACAGGAGTATATATTTTAATTTGTTTTTTTCAAAAAGGGGGGACTCCCCGACCTCTGCATCAGAACGATGCACACGGCCACATATATTTTAATTTGTGGTGGGTAAATGTTAGAGGTTGCAGCAAATATATTTTACACTGCGGGTCTTTCAGCCAAGTTTAGAGGCTAGCATGTGGGGCCAGTGCTATGATGTGTCGCGTCAACTCGTACAACGAGGAGAAGCTTGATTTTACTACACGCCTTCTCCCTCGCCCATGCGCGCGGTTGCTCGCAAACGAGGACATGCTTTTGCTTAGTAGTATACTTCTACAACAAGCTATCCGTCCCGCTCGCGGTGGACGGACATGCAGCAGTGGATTCGACACTGTAGAAGTAGTAGTAGTAACATCATTGTTCGTCTTCTTGAAGAGGCAAAGAGCCAAGCGCAAACCGAACGTTGCATGAGACAAAATTGCTATGTGAGCCCACTATTGTACTACAACTACTTGCTAGTATAGCCCTGTAAACCAGAAAGGAGTATTTGCCCTTCTAGAGATTTCAACAAGTGACTAGACTACACCGAGACGGAGTACATATGGAGCAAAATGAGTGAATCTGCACCGTAAATAAATACGTACTAGTTCTATCGTTTTCCTCTCCGAGGTGCACAATATTGAGTATACTGACTAGTCTCTTTTTGACACGCATTTACGTTTTTTTGACACAGTACAGACGCAAGCGCTCATATACACGCGCATACACTCGCCCCTATGAACGCACACACGCACGGCACTATCATCTTGAAATTTACGAAGTCACCATAGGCACCTCGTCGTCGACGGGTCCATAGGTGCTTGAATGCCAAGGAGGGAGAGGGTAGCGGTTCCCGAGACGTTGAACGGTCAATGATGCATCCTCAATTACATGCAGAGGGAATTAATTGGAGAAGCAGAATAGAGCCAGCACGATGTGAATGCAACAGAGTTTGGACTCTCATATAATAAAGGCGCCCCACCACTCCAATCCATCTACTCCCAAGTCTCTGCGCAACACTGCTCACTCCAATCCAAGACCAAGTGACCAGAAGCCACAAGCACCTATGGAGGCGATGGACGCGAGCGGCAGTCGGCTGTGCCAAATCATCCAAGGCGCCGGCCTGCGGCCCCGCACCGCGCAGCGTTTCCAGACGGTGCTGGCGACCGCAGGCATCGTAGCCC
This sequence comes from Triticum aestivum, assembly GCF_018294505.1. Classification (NCBI taxonomy): domain Eukaryota; kingdom Viridiplantae; phylum Streptophyta; class Magnoliopsida; order Poales; family Poaceae; genus Triticum; species Triticum aestivum. The sequence goes on from NC_057795.1 coordinate 537,960,675, forward strand.
TCGCCGACGCCGGCTTCGCCTCTCGCATGGACGACATGATGGTCAACTCCATCCGCAAGTTCACCGCCGTCAAGAAGCGCGCGGACGACCTTGCCGTACTGCTCCAGCCCGCGCGCCCAGGCTCCTCATTGCCTGCCACCCTCATCGGCCTCCATGGTGACGAACTCTTTCAAGCCCTGGTGGCCCTGCAGGTGCCGGAGGTCGCGACGAAGAATGTGCACCTCAAGGCCGCGCTCGCCGCGCAGCGCCTCGCCATGCAAGAAACCGTCGACCTGCACATCCACGTCTACGAGGAAATCGTCTACATAGGCCACTACAAGGCAAGCGAGGACAGAAAGACGTTGGCCTTCTTCCAGCGGCTGGAATCTTTGGACGCCATTGTTCAGAAGCACGTCGACCTGGCCACGAAAGCCGCTGCTACTTAGGCGCCGTTCGGTGGGCCAGCGCCCTGAGTCGAGGAGGTGGACGTCATCGATGGATGCATCTCTTCTTCTTGCCTCGTGTAACCAGTACTACATCGCCTCGTGGCCTTAATGTTTTATTTGTATAGTACTCCCTTTGTTCCCAAATATAAGTATTTCTAAAGATTCCAGCAAGTGACTACTACATACGGAGCAAAATGAGTGAATCTACACTCTAAACTATGTCTACATACATCTGTATGCTGTATTCCATTTGAAATAGTATCTAAAAAGGCTTATATTTATGAACGGAGGGAGTATATGGCATTTTTATTCCAGTCGTAACGTTTTCACTGTGACGTGGGGCCGTAGTTGAGCAAACCCACCCCGCCCACTGGGCGTCAGCCGAGTTTAGAATTAGAAGAGAGAAACGAGGGAGGAGAGCTAGCTGTAGCACGGACGCTGTTGTCAGATGGGACTCGTGTTTATAGAATAGGAGTACTGAGCACTCGTGCCTCTTTTTTTTTGAGGGAAAAATTAGTCGTATGTCTAGTACCACTAGTTGGGTGCGTGCGACCTATAGCTGTCATCACTTTAGGTCTCCTTTTCGAACCGCGGCTACGCTTCACAGTACATATTTTTTCACGCATTTATCCTCCTATATGTACTCCTAGGCTATTTCCACATGCTCCCATTCGCCGACATGTGGGACATAGAGCATCTGGGTCATAGTGCATGCACGACTCGGAGCATATGCCGGGGTACTTTACATTTCAGACCTCACGAATTACATGCAAACCCCCCATAGAAGAATAAATAAATGAATGAATTACTACATGAAACTGGATTATTTTCGTGGAAATCGGAGCACGTTCATTAAATTTTGGATGTAACACGTTTATAAAAAAATGACCGGACCTAAACCAGTCTAAGGGCCTCTTTGATTTTTCCCGCAAAAAAAGGGCCTATTTGATTCGCAGGATACTAAAAACACAGGAATGGGGAAAGTATGATGGCGATGAACCGAGACGAGGAGAACTCTAACTCAGTTAGAGGTTAGAGTTAGATTCTAACCCTGAACTAACTCTAAACCAAAGAGGTGTATGGATGGCAGGGTTAGATTGACAATAAATGCTCTATCTCAATCATTTGACTACTTTGGACCCTATTTCCTGCCGGATTTGTGGCCGGCTCTTCTGTGGCCTCCTCCCGCTCACAATTGACATAAACGAACCATCTATATAAATCAAGCATGCAAAACATGATAATTTTTACTTTGTCCATACAAATGAGATATCCCACTTAAACATACAAGTCGTCAATCAAGCTTCACAAAATAAAAAAACACTTCGGGTCTGTTTGGTTCATGACTAACTTTGCCACAACTAAGCTTAGCAAAGTGCGGCTGCCACAAAAAGTGTGGCTAACAAAATGGCCACAACAAGTGTGGCAAGATTTGGCAAGAAGTTGAGTCTATGACATGTGGACCATGTAACTAGAAAAGTATGGAAAGCCACAAGTGTGACAATGAACCAAACACATGCCTAAGATATTGTGGCACGCCTAAGCTTAGGCGTGGCAACCTTAGGCTGCAAACCAAACAGGCCCTTCATGAAACAAAGAATGAGCTAACTCATCACGGAAGTCATTCACGATAGGGAGGGAGCCCGGAGCCCCTCACGCACCGAGGGAGGAGCTCGCCATCGTCGCTCTGGAGGAAGGCTCTGTAGAGCCCAAGCCCCGGGAACCCCTCCGACGCCGGCCCTTGCGAGTTGAGGTCGACACCGGCATGGGTAGCAGGGCCGCTTGCCGCCGACTGGGAACTTAATCTTTGGGCCTCTAGAAATAATGCAAGCTTGTAACTAAAATACCTAGAAAGGTGAACTGAATCTTTGGGCCTCTAGAAATAATGCAAGCCTGAAACTGAAATACCTAGAAAGGTGAACTGAATCTTTGGGCCTCTAGAAATAATGCAAGCCTGAAAGTGAAATACCTAGAAAGGTGAACTGAATCTTTGGGCCTCTAGAAATAATGCAAGCCTGAAACTGAAATACCTAGAAAGGTGAACTGAATCTTTGGGCCTCTAGAAATAATGCAAGCCTAAAATTGAAATACCTAGAAAGGTGAACTGAATCTTTGGGCCTCTAGAAATAATGCAAGCCTGAAATTGAAATACCTAGAAAGGTGACCTGAATCTTTGGGCCTCTAGAAAGATTTATTACCTCCTCAAGCAGCATCAAACAATTCCATGCGTGCACCACAAATCTATACCAAGTTTGATCAGGATCTACTTTTCCAAATCAGAATTAGCGCTAGAGCAAGCAAGATCAATGATATGGCCGTGAGACAGAGAAGGAACGAACAAACTCACCCCTCTCGCGACCTCCCTGGTAGATGCGCCGCCGCCGCGCACGACAGAGGGAGAAAAACGACTGGTGAAGGGGGAGCGGGGCGACCTTCGAAGGCCGGAGGGAGAGGGCGGCCGGAGTAGGGCGGCGGAGGCCGGAAGGAGAGGGCGGCCGGAGGAGAGAGAGGGCGAGCGGCGCTTGGGCGGGCGGCCCTATGGGGAACAGAGAGGAGTCGTGCGAGAGGGGGGGAGCGATCTGGTGCGGGCAGGGGAGATTTTTTTAGTTCTCTTTTAGTGGGCCCGAGGATAACTAACCCAATTAGAACCTCTCCACCGGGCTAGTTTTTTTAGCTGGGTTAGAGCAAACTAGCTCAAACTAACCCCTCTTGTTTCGATAATTTGAGGTTATTTCAACCCAAACTAGCTCTAACTCAGGGATCCAAACAAAGAGGAGTGTTACTGTACATGCTACAGTGTGGACCGTAGCACATTGTTTTTTATGGCCATATCACCACATTGTTTTCTACTGCTGGTTCACTGGGCTACCGTGGTTCGCACTGCTGGTTCACTGGGCTGCCGTGGTTCGCACTCCTCCGACCTGAGTAGTACATAGTATAGTACTAGTATATACCGCATCATTCTTTGCTCCTTCTTACTACTCAGACATGTGGGAGAGCCAGCATCCGGGTCGACGTGTCATGCACCAGATTAGAGCGCGGAACGGAAGGGGGCATCACCCCGGTCGGAGCGCCAGTAATTCATGACTATAGTGAGTGGTCATATCACAAGTCTTTCCAGCAGTAACGCGCCGTCAAATCGCACAGCCCCACTCGCTCACCCTCCTCGCCTCTCTGTCAAACCGCCTACCCGAAAACTGCCGCGCGTACTGCCCGGGAAAAGCCCCGCCCTCAACTTTTAACTACGCGAAAATAGTTCGAGCTTGTTCGTTCTATATAAATACAGTACTTACTGTATGTTTATTCACCCGTGGGGTTGTTCAATGAATGGAGGGGCGGGGAGCACAAGTGAACAATACTGTAGTACTACTAGTAGTAAGTAGGAGTCGTACAGTAGTCACCTTAAATAGAGAGTTTCTTTTCTTTAAAGCCACGTACACAAATTGAAACGCTTGTTGTGGAGAGAAAAAAGATAATCACTCCACTATATATGGACGCAGGGGCCTGAGCGCTTGCTTTACTAGGGTTGCTCTCTTCATTCTCTCATCCTCTCCAGATATAAACAAGACAGCGGTAGCGACATTTTCTCTCTGCTCACCGCTGGTCACAGATCCGGCCGGATCCCTTCGGCCGGTGTGTGTAGAGGACTAAAAGGTGCATCGTTCACGCGGTCATCGCCGCCGAGGGAGGAAACCCACAGCTGCCGGAGGGGCCCGATCCTCTGCCCGTGCCGTTCTCTCCGACACAGCGCCGGCTCGGGAGGTCCTCCGACCCTTCTTCCTCCCTGCCGTATTGTCCGCAGATCCGACCTGCCGCCGCCGACATCCCGGCGACCCTCAGGTATAAGTTCTTCGAAAGCGGCCTTGCTCTACTGCCCCAGCTCCCCACGTGTCTGCATGTGCATCTTTTTCTACTCCCATCAGCTCTTCCAAAGCCACCTAAATTTTTAGTATTATTAGAGGTAAAGCTACTTCATGCATTCGAATCTAGGGCTTTGTTCAAACAACGAAGAAAGGGGGGAAAGTTGTAGCATGAATCTAGGACTTGATTCAAAGAGGAAATAATATGGTGAAAGTAGTAGAGACCGGATACCCAACCGGTCTCTTGGTTGAAAAGGGAAATAATGGGAAAACGCAGTACAAACTGGATAAGGAACAGATCTATTATTGGTTGAAAAAAGGATAGAAAGTGGCGGCTGGTGGACAAGTCAACAGAGTATGTCCAGGATTAGATTTGCTGCCATCACATAGTAAAAGGTCTCCAGGATTAGATTTGCTGCCCTCACATAGTAAAAGGTCTCAGGATTAGATTTGCTGCCCTCACATAGTAAAAGGTCTCAGGATTAGATTTGCTGCCCTCACATAGTAAAAGGTCTCCAGGATTAGATTTGCTGCCCTCACATAGTAAAAGGTCTCCAGGATTAGATTTGCTGCCCTCACATAGTAAAAGGTCTCCAGGATTAGATTTGCTGCCCTCACATAGTACAAGGTCTCCAGGATTAGATTTGCTGCCCTCACATAGCATGAACAAACTCGGCATCACCACTTTATGCCTCCTTGTAGGTACATTGTGCTGATGCGTCCACTGTCGCATGTCCTTATACCAACCTTTTGCTGTTGTTAATGTAAGGGCGCATGTAAAATGAAGCGATCACACCGTTACCTTAGGGACATGTCTAACCAGTGTTATTGTTAATCTAATGCCTCCAGTGATAAGATGCAATTAAACTGTGTTACAAATGGCACTCCTGCTGTTTTCCCCAGTATGATAAGTAAGTTGCTCCTTTACGCTGCAGAGTGTCCTGGTGTCCCCACGGTCCCATGCCCTTAAACCAACTCTTTAGCTGCTGTTGATTTACTGTGTCTGGTAAACAAGCAATGCCACCATTAAAGTAATCCCATATTTGAGGAATCTCATTGTTGATCGTAATGCTTCTGGTAACATGAAGCATTGCTGACGTTTTAAAATTTCTACTGTCCTTGCGTGATTGCCATGAACATAATTAAGATGCTTCTTTTCATTTTGTATATGTTTCGTATATTCTTATTGACCAGCAACTGTTTACTTTCTATCTTTTTGTGCAGATAGGGATATCCATTTCACCTTGTTGCTATTGTGACCTTTTGGTGAACTGCACAAAACACTTTTTTTGGAATGAGTGTCTTGTGCAGTTCAACTAAAATGTCACGTGGGCAACATCTCTCAATTTTGGTGGAACTGCACAAAATGGTGATTGGAGTTTCCAAAATCTCCGTCAAGTTCTGCCGGTAATCTCGTGCAACATTTTATTAGCCTTTGCAAGATGGAGCCGTCACTGTCACCACAATGGCACTTTATTTTAGTGGAACTGCACAAAAGGATAAGAAAATTATAGTTGCACCTTACATGAGCCGGACAGCCAACCTTAATGTTCCTCAATTTTAGTGCAACTACTAAAGAAGAACCTGCCAGCTCACAAGAGCAAGTACTTCTTGCTAGCTGAATGATGCAATCTTTGCTTCATTTCAGGTGAACTGCAGAAAAAGGCGCATGAATTGAATCATGGAACTCCAGGCAGACCTCATCCAAGTAGAGCTGGAGGTTGAGTTCAAGGAGGCCGCTATTAAAGCGAAATCATGCTCTCCTGTCTCCTTGTTTGTGTGTGCAAACATGTGTGCAAACAGGAATACTCAACTACAGATGTTGTGACGGTCAAGAGCATTCGCCAAGTTCTTCGATTGTATGACATGGCTAGCCAAGATGGATTTAATCCCGATATTCACTTTATCAAAAGGCTCTAATGGGTTGGTTCTGAATCTTGCAAGCTGGGAATCAGTGAGATGTGTAGGCATCTTTGTTGTACTTATTATTTGAATCTTATTTGTTGGTTCTGAATCTTGCAAGCTGGGAATCAATGAGATGTGTAGGCATCTTTGTTGTACTTATTATTTGGATCTTATTTGTTGGTTCTGAATCTTGCAAGCTGGGAATCAATGAGATGTGTAGGCATCTTTGTTGTACTTATTATTTGGATCTTATTTGTTGGTTCTGAATCTTGCAAGCTGGGAAACACGGCATGATGATGCAGAGGACAACAACCATAACAAACAGTTCAAACTTGGTAGTATTATCTTTGTGAAAGTGCGACAAATGTGCTGATCGTGTGCGTCCTGAGAATAATAATTCTAATTGTTGTGCATGTTGATCCTGTGGCACTGATAGAACGAGCGAATGCATTGCTTGTTTTAAGTATAAATTTCTATTAAAGCTAATTAAATTTAAGTAAAGTGACCACTAACTCCTGTTATTACAGTACCAATACAGACCCGCTCGTGAACCGACGTGTGGCCGGAGTAGGTTTCTTAATGGAGGCGTTTCAATGCGCCGAGGGTGCATCTTCTGCCGGGCGTGCAGCGGACGAGGGAGGGGTAGTAACTGTTGTCGCCTGTACACACTCAGCTTACTGTTGAATCCAGTTCCCCAAGAGCTGAAAAACGAACTGCTGCCGCCGCCTACACACTCGTTCACTCGAAGAGACTCCAATGGCGATCCGAGGGGTGAGCCTGCTGGATATGGACTTCAGCAAGGAGTTCCCCTTTGAGTTCGCCGTTCAGTCCTATGGCTGCACCAAGTTGAATGTGATGTACACCAACGATACGGACTCGGTGAAGCTCTGCCTCGCCTCAGTCCTATGGCTGCACCAGGTTCTGGAGCATTCGCCCGTTTCATCGGCAGCGCCGACTGCACCTTCGCTACGGTGGAGAGAAGGAAGAACGCGACGATTCGGCCATCTGGTGCAACAAGCTTGTCGACATCCAGAAGCAATACAAGATCATCAGCAACGGGCAGGAGAAGGACTCCGTGGTTGACCTCGCTGAGACCATCATCGACCCCTGATACGCCAACATGAAAGAAGACGACCTGAACACGTGGGAGGTACCTCTGAATCTAGCCTACATAACCTACGCGGCCAAGGACGCATACGCATGCTACGACATGTACAGGCAGATCTTGGACATGAGGGCGTGTCTGCTTCCCGTAACCGACGAGTACACGGACAGCCGCAGCGTCATGATCAAGCGTGCCAGGAAGGTCTAGATGTTGTACTTTATCTGTTTATAAGCACCTTTATCATCTGAGTGTTTCATGCATTAGCCTATGTGTCGTAATTATCTGTTTTGTCCGAAATATTTCTTTTAAGAACCCATTAACCTGATTGCTTTTTTAGTGGCTATTTGCTTATGTATGTAAACTAGTTCACTTGTCCGTAAAAAAACTAGTTCACTCGGCTGCCGTGCTTTGAATCTCCTTCCTCCCAACATATTCCCCTCCTCAGGTGGACCCAGCAGGTCTCTGAATTTTCTCCCACTTTCTTTTTCGATGTAAACTGAGTTTTCTCCCAGTACTTTCCCCTAGAACCAACTCAACTGTCCCACGTCTAGCCTAAAAAATAATAATACCCCACGTACTATTAACTCATCAAATTAAAATGATATTTTATTTCGTAAGTTGAAAGTTCTTACAAAATAATAATAATAATTGTTTATATATAACTTGGCAAGTTAACTCCTAGTGATTGCGTACATAAGCTTGCAAAGATTTTACTGACGTGCAATCATGTGTTTATGTTTTTATAACATTTCTCCGTCTAGCCCAACATGATATTTTCACCCAGCCCAGCAAGTCCGCGGATTTCGAGAAAAATGCAAATGGGATTTAAACGGGCTGCATAGATGCTACATCATTGTTTCACCCAGCCCACCAAATGGACTAAAAAACAAATGGACTGGCTGACATGTGGGCCAGTAGGTCGAAGCCTAAGAAGGCGTTGGATTTACATCCAACGGCCGGCATTCTTCTTCAATCTCTCGTCTTCTTCCCCCAGCGCTGCCGGAACCGCCTGCTCCAGCCTTCGGCGTCCAGCGGCGTTGTTTTGCGCTCCTCAGCGAAACGCTACCCCGCCGACGGCCAGGCCATCCCTCCACTCCGCACCTCCTGTTATTCTCTGCCGAGTGTAGGCCCACCCCGCACCCGAACCAGTCAAGTTTCCCACTCCTCTCCGTCTGCGACTCCACTGCCGCGTCTTCCCCATCTCCGGGTCGTTCCAGTCTGGGGCCTCGCCGTCGTCCACCGCCTCGGTGCGCTCGGCGCGGCGTGGTCAACATACGAGAGTCATCGGAAGAGGACTGTACGTGGAGAGCCTGACGGCTGGGACCCACGAGGTCCATGGTCGCACGCAAGGAAAGTTCCTCCTTATTACGCACTGTACGTGCACTGTACGTGGGAAGGGCTTCTGTATTTCGCGAAAAAACGTTCCCCCCGCTGACAGGTCGGACCCACCAGCTATATCTGCGCACGCAAGGAAGTGCCTCCTTATTACGCACCAAAAAATGAATACCCCCTGCTAGCTGGGACCCACCATAGTGGCTGGCTGACTTGTGGGCCTACTAAGTTGACGAGGACGGAGGGCTTTGTCAACTTAGTTAATATGAACGATTCTAGCAACAGTGACCGTACGATGTCCATCCAACGGCCATAGTGCTTCTTCAACCTCTGGTCTTCTTGCTCCAGCCGCCCAAAGCAGCGCCGGTCGTGCCGCGTGCTCCTGCCTCTCGTGGCCGGCTGTGATGCCGCGGAGGCCTCACCGCCCCCTACTACTCCCACCGCTGGCCCAGGGTATCCCTCTACTCACCCACACCCCCTGTTATTCTGCGGCGACGGCAGCCTCACGCCGCAGCCGAACCAGTGAACCCTCGTACTCCTCTTCGCGTGGGCATCCACTGCCGCGTCTTCCCCGGCTCCGCGTCGTCCCCTTCCTAGGCCTCGCCGTCGTCCACCGCCTTGGTGCTCTCGGCGCGGCGTGGTCAATGTGGTCAACGACCGACTTCCATCGGAAGAGTACTGTACGTGGAGAGGCTGACAGCTGGGTCCACGGCCACAGCCCAGTTTTTTTGTGATTTGCCAAGTAAGTCGCTTTGTCAGGCCTGTTGGGCTGCAAATCTTTCAAGACGAGGAGAGCTTCATTCGGCTGGCCGAGAAAATGGCCTATCAGTAATGAGAAATGGGTTGTACATTTTTAAAACACATCAAACCGGCAATTAGTTTCAAATATCTTTTTTTCATTTCGAGATTTTAAATTACATTAATTTTTATGCGTGGAGAATTTGTTGGATTTTATATTGATATACATTTATTTTTAAAATCAGTTTGAATGTGAGTCGAAATTTCGGGATTAAAAACAGTTCGGACCGCACCGAAATATGCAAAATTTCGTATAATTTTTTAACCGTGGCCACAATATGGGCTGTAATGCTAACAAAAAGAATATGGGCTCCAAAAAAACCTTAAGAATTAGCAAATGGGCTGTAAATTATTAGAAATAATGGCAGATGGGTTGTATGCTGTTTTCCACAGATTTGAGGCTTTCCTAAAAAAAGGTTGACGCACAAGCAGTGACTGTTGGATGTCCATCGAACGGCCGTCGTGCTTCTTCAATCTCTGCTCTTCCTGCTCCAGCCGCTCAAACAAGCGCCGGCGGGACTGCCTGCTCCCTCCTCCCCGCGGCCGGCTGTGCTGCCGCGCAGGCCTCACCGCCCCACCGTACTCCCATCGCTGGCCTAGCCATCCCTCTACTCACCCACACCTGCTGTTATTCTCCGGCGACGGCAGACGAACCAGTAAACCCTCGTACAGTCGTACTCCCCTCCGCGTGGGAAACAACTGCCGAGTCTTCCCTGCCTCCGTGTCGTTCCCTTCCTAGGCCTCGCCGTCGTCCACCGCCCTGGTGCTCTCGGCGCGGCCTGGTCAACGTGGTCAACGACCGACATGCATCTGAAGTGGACTGTACGTGGAGAGGCCGACAGCTGGGTCCACGGCCGCACGCAAGGAAATGCCTCCTTATTACGCGCAAAATAATGATTCCTCCACCTGACATCAGGGACCCACCGAAAGGGCCTCTGTATTTCGCGAAAAAAACGTTACCGCCGCTGACAGCTCGGACCCACCAGCTATATCTTCGCACGCAAGGAAGTGCCTCCTTATTACGCACAAAAAAATGAATACTCCCCCTGTTAGCTGGGACCCAGTATAGTGGCAGGCTGACTTTTTGGCCTACTAAGTTGACGGGGACGGAGGGCTTTGTCAACTTAGTCAATATGCACGATTCTAGCTCCAGTGACCGTACGATGTCCATCCAACGGCCGTAGTGCTTCTTCAACCTCTGGTCTTCTTGCTCCAGCCGCCCAAAGCAGCGCCGGTCGTGCCTTGTGCTCCTGCCTCCCGTGGCCGGCTGCGATGCGGCGGAGGCCTCACCGCCGCCTACTACTCCCACCGCTGGCCAGGCCATCCCTCTACTCACCCACACCCACTGTTATTCTGCGGCGACGGCAGCCTCACACCACAGCGAACCAGTGAACCCTCGTACTCCTCTACGCGTGGGCATCCACTGCCGCGTCTTCCCCGGCTCCGCGTCGTCCCCTTCCTAGGCCTCGCCGTCGTCCACCGCCCTGGTGCTCTCGGCGCGGCGTGGTCAACGTGGTCAAGGAACGGCTTCCATCGGACGTGGACTGTACGTGGAGAGGCTGACAGCTGGGTCCACGGCCGCAGCAAGGAAGTGCCTCCTTATTACGTGCAAAATAATTATTCCTCCACCTGACAGCGGGGACCCACCGGACGGGCCACCGTATTTCGCGAAAAAAACATTTCCCCCTGACTGCTGGGACCCACCAGCTACATCTTCGCACGCAAGGAAGTGCCTGACAGTCGGGACCCACCTGGTCGAAGCGTACGTAGCGTTGTCATTCTGGTCGCGAACGTGTACGTACATATATACTGGTCGATGTAGAGGCGCGCACGTGTCATAGTAGAGGCGCGCACGTGTCGTAGTAGAGGCGCGCACGTAGCATGTACACGTACGTACAGCGGCCAGTGCGCAAGAAAGAAAATACGGCCACGTATGTGTACATACGGGCGGGGTCTCGAACGCCTACTCGCGCATACGTACGGCCAGGGCTCGTGTACATGGCTGGGTCGGAACGGAGAAACAGCGTCGTCGTCGTGTTCATGGGGAGCCAACCGGCTGGGTCGGAACGGAATGCGTCGTCGTGTTCATCGGGAGGGCTTGGACGGAACAGGCGATGGAAACGAGGCCTGGCATACCGCAGAACGGAGGAAACGGCCTTGTGTTCGACCGGCCACATTCGAAACGGGATCCTGTTCATCGGGAGGGGTGTGGCGTACCGCAAAATGGAGGAAATGGACCTCCTACGGTCGAAACGGGGGTCCTGTTGATCGGGAGGGGTGTGGCGTACCGCAAAACGGACGAAACGGACCTCCTACGGTCGAAACGGGGTCCTGTTGATCGGGAGGGGTGTGGCGTACCGCAAAACGGAGGAAACAAACCTCCTACGGTCGAAACGGGGGTCCTGTTGATCGGGAGGGGTGTGGCGTACCGCAAAACGGACGAAATGGACTTGTGTTGGAGCGCTACGGTCAAAACGGGGGTCCTGTTCATCGGGAGGGGTGTGGCGTACCGCAAAACGGGACTCCACAGGATACTGTTCATCTCCACCATCGACCTCCTCCAGCCTCCATGGGCTACCGTCGACCTCCTCCAGCCTCCATGGGTTCCTGTTCATCCAACCTCCACCGCGCGCTATCCACCGGCTACTGTTCAACCACCCCTCCACGGGCACCCCTCCATCGTCTACTGTTCATCCAGCCCTCCACACCACGGGGTCCTGTTCATCCACCCCTCCACGGGCACCCCTCCACCGTCTACTATTCATCGAGACGTCCACACCACGGGGTCCTGTTCATCTAGGGGCAACGCCACCGCTCACTGTTCATCCACCCCCCCCCCCGCAACGCTCACTGTTCATCCAGAGGCAGCATCGATCGGCTTCAGTTAGCAGCAGTAGCGAAGGAATCGCTCGATCGGGTTCAGTTAACAGTCATCGATCGATAGCTCGGGTTCAGTAACGCGTAGCATGCAGTGCAATCGCTCCGGTTCAGCTAGAGCCCAACGCCTCGCTCGGGTTCAGTTAGAGCCAACGCCTCGCACACACGCGCATACATGTACGAGAGAAACGTGCATCACTCGGCCCCCGACCTCCCACCATAACCGGGAACTCCCCGAAATTGTCCTTTCCCTCGCTTCTACCACGGTTTTTTCCGTCATGGACGGCCCAAAGAATGTCATGCAGCTGCGTCTCCGGCCCGCCCAGGACGAAAAGCCCATTTTCTATCATGATTTTTTGTCATAGAAGTAGGAGCCCACCACATCTATGATGATACCGGGTTTTGTCACAATTATCGTCATAGAAGTGCCATATGTATGACAGAAAAAAATTTCGTTTGGCCCAAAATGTCACGGATGTGTCTTTTTTTGTAGTGAATAGAAGCATCGATGGCCGAGGCATTCATCACTGAGGTGTCGACAAACTTCGTGACAGCACACTACGAAGCTAAAAAATATCATTTGCATAATCCGAAGCCTCGGTACAATGCTAACGAGCCTACAAAGAGTCAATCCAACCTCAGCCTATTCAAAGGGAATCTCACACCATCTAGTGCTTGGAAACCAGTATCATTGGATGTTGAAGAATGGAGGACCATTTCGTTGTATCTCTTTAACAACCTAACAGAAGTGCAGCCGTACATCGAGTAAGATCTCGTTACATTGTTTCACAACTTCTAATTTCTTTGAACTGCTCTTATTCCTGGATATTTGATGCAGTCGATACGTCTCCATATTCTCGTTTGGAGCGTGATCCAAAAGTATTCCGTCGAAGAGTATGAGCTTCTGGCAAAGCAAGGAGGCGAATATCCCGGTTTCATCTCTTTGTTCAAAAAAAGGTAATTTCCATTAGACCCTTTCATTTCTTTGGCTAATTTGCGATTAATGCAAGACTCCTTTCTTATTAAACTTGTAGGCTAATTCCGAGATTATGGATGCCGAATTGAGACAAGTAGCTAATGGGTTTGACTATAAGGTACGTTCATTTGACAATTACGACATCAACGGGTATCGCTTTCGTACCTATGGCAAAGAGCTATCTATGGCCGATCGAAAGTCTACAAATTGTTGTCTCTCTGCTATCGGCGAAGGAGGTGTCGAGTATTATGGAAGAGTTGAAGGAATTTATGAACTTCAATTCTATGGTGATAACCCACCAAACGCCGTACTCTTCAAATGTTATTGGTTCCAGCCCAGGGAGACTAGAAGGACTCATGAACATATAGGGCTAGTCGAAATCAAACAAAGCACCCATTTGGATGTTCCCAATGTCTATATTACGGCTCAACAGGTAACCCAAGTTTTCTATCTACCGTGGGCCTATCAAAGTGATCCAAATCTCAATGGTTGGGATGTCGTTTATGAAGTGCCGACACGTGTTAGACCACCTCCCCCCAGTGAAGAGGATTATGAACGTCATGTTAACCAAGACACATATGACGAAGGAGAATTCTTCCAAGAAACATGTCTTGCCAAAAAACATTTCAAGAAATGCTCTACTCCACCCCAGAACATTGAAGTAGACAACGATAGTGAATCCGACCCTCAGCCGGAACAAGAAGAGCCGGAAGAAGAAGTTACTGTTGCAGATGACCTGTCAATGCTTGAATGATTACGTAAAGGTGGCCTTCCAGATAATGATGCATTTATTAATGATGATGATGAGCACGTCATTACCGATAGTGATGATGATGATGCATTTATTAATGATGATGATGAGCATGTCATTACTGATAGTGATTCTTAGGTATTTGGATTTTTATGTTGTACTTTGTATGATTTATATAGTTGGCATGTATAATTTTCTTACTTTGTATGATTGTTTCTTATACATAGTGCCATGGTCTTGATTTCTGTCCCCGTCGGCCCTCGCCCGCTTTATGATTCGGATGTGGTATATTCTTTTTCATAACTATTTGTTGCATTTCGCATTTATGACAATTATGGCCATCAAGTTGACATAGAGATATTTTAATCTAGGAGGTATGTGAAACAGAATTTGAAACCGACCCTCTTGTCGAGAAGTTAAATTTATTTGAAAAAGAAAATGAGTATTTCAAAGAAAAAATTAAAAGAATTGAAGAGGAGAAGATGACATTGGAGTTGTATGTTGCCGATGTCATCGATGATCACAAGATGAAGATGAATGCAATGCGCTTGAAGATGGATGCAATGCACCTAAAGCTTAAGAAGATTAGAAAATATGCCATTGATAATGAGGCTTGGTATCATTATGCCGTTGGATCAATTGTTACCTTAGTTGCGATCTTCATCATATTTGTTGTGATGAGGGTAAGTTTTCTCTAATGTTTTGCTTTACAAATGGATACTTAGCTTATTTTCCTCCTAAATGGCTTAATTACCTAAGTTACAAAAAAATGAGCTATACTTAGCTTATTCAGTTCATTTATGACATACTTAGCATACTTAGGTCAAAAATGGCATGATAATCTTTGTTACCTCCAAAATGATATAGACTTAGCTTATTTTCCTCGAAAATGACATAATAACCTTACTAAGCTCCAAAATGACCTATTTACCTAGCTTAGCTCTAAAATGACCTACACTTAGCATTTTTACCTACCTTAGCAATAAAATGACATTTTTACTTACCTTAGTTAGAAGAAGAAGAAGATAAATAAGAGGAGAGGAGAAAAACAAAGAGAAGAAAAAAATCTTGTTCTTGTTCTTGTTCTTGTTCTTGTTCTTGTTCTTTTTCTTCTTCTTTTTCTTCTTCTACTTCTTCTTCTTATTCTAGCTAGTCTTCTTCTTCTTCTTCTTCTTACTTTCTTCTTCTAACTTTCTTCTTTCCCTATTTGCATATTTGCTTTAGATGAGGAAGCATGCGTCGATGGAGTCTAGTCTTCTCTTTATGCTTCCTTTTTGTTTTGATTTTGTAGGAAGAACAATGTGAAACTTGCTACCTATATATGCATGTATGGATGAAACCATTGTATGCTTGTTGTTGGATATGTTACCTAGCTATATATGTTGCATATGGACTTTTGATTTGCTATGTATATGTGTTGGATGATCATATCCATATGGCAGGGATATGATTTGGTATGTATATGTGTTGGTATGCTTGTCAAAAGTATTTTCATATATATATATATATATATATATATATATATATATATATATATGTGTGTGTGTGTGAAATTGAATGAATTTAAGAAAAAAACAGAAAAAACAAGGGCTATACAGGATCTTTGTCGTCTGCGAGCGGACGGAAAAGCTCTTTGTCATCCGCTACCAGACGGCAAATAGGACATGTGGCAGTCACCTGTGCAAACTAGCAACACTGGCTGCCTATTTGGTAATTTTGCTGTGTGCAAGCGGACGTCAAAGTGACCAAATAGGCCTGGCAAATAGGGCCATCTATGCCATCCGCTGGCAGACAGCATAGCTGGCCATGTGGCAGCTTCCCATTGCTGCCCTAGCTAAGCTCTTTGTCGTCCGTCAGCGGACGGTAAATAGTGTTGTTAACCCCCTAACGGCTCTCACCCCACACCACTGTCTTCCATCATCGTTGCCGTCTGCTGGCCTCGGATGGAGGACGACACAATCCTTTGTCATCCGTTTGTACGAAGCTGACGATAAAGAAGGCCTTTGTTGGCACGTGTTCAGCCGGACGGTTTGCCGTCCGCTGGCTGACGGCAAAGGCTTTTTGCCGTCCGTGATCGGTGCCTTTGCCGTCCGCCATGGCGGACGGCAAAGAAGCTGATTCCAGTAGTGATAGCAGCATCATGTGACTTATTATAAAATCTATGAACTTTAATATAAAACTTTTATTATAGAACTTTTATCATAGACTTCTCATGAACAAGTGACAATTCATCACAACATTGAAGTATAAAGCATAAACTCTATTGGAAACCAACAAACTATATTCTCAGTCAACTTTGCAACTACAATTCATCATCTTTTCAGGAAGGATCGCGTATCGGAGCCTTTAGGCAAGTCCACATACTCAACCATCATTTAGTCTTCTATGATTGCTAACACTCACTGCATACACATGAGAAAAACGTTTCAACCGGACACAAAGAAACATAGGGGCTTATAGTTTCTCCTCCCAACACACTCACCTCAAGGGTGATGTCAACAATAATAACTTATGCCACCCATATTCAACTGGACATATGTGCCTAGATCTTTCCTCACCACATGATGCTTGCCAAAGGAGAAAAATAAAAGGAATAGAGAGAAAAACTTTGACTCTTGCATAAAAGTAAATACATGAAAGTAAAAGATAGGCCCTTCGTAGAGGGAAGCAGAGGTTGCCATGCACTTTTTGTTTGTATGCTCAACCCCTTAGTGCAAAAGAACGTCACGTTATATTGCCCCTTGTGATGGCAACCTTTATTATGCAGTGTGTCACTTTTATTCTTCACCATCACAAGTTCGTACAACGCTCAATTTTCCCTTACACTAAATGATCTCACAATTTTGTAAGCAATTTTTATTGCCCTTTTTGCACTGATGACAACTTACTCGAAGGATCTTACTCAATCCATAGGTAGGTATGGTGGACTCTCAAACAAGATAGGGTTTACGGGTTTTGGATGCACAAGTAGTATCTCTACTTAGTGCAGAATTTTTGGCTAGCAAAGATAGGGGCAAGCACCACATGTTGAAGGATCTATGACAATATGACTTGTATGTGAATATGAAAAAACATAAATCATTAAGTTGTCTTCCTTGTCCAACGTCAACAATTTTGGCATATAATATTTTAGTGCTTGCTCACAATCATAAGAGATTTCCATGATAGTGTATTTATATGTGAATCTTCTCTTCCCTTATTAATTCTTTCATGTGTTGCATCATTGACCAATACTATGTTTGTCAATCTACAATAAATTTTCTACTTATACATTTCCTTGTGTAATGTCATCACTTACCATAAGATTAGCATGTGATCTTTTGTTTCTATTTCCTTTCTTTTTATTGCAGCAAGAAAGTAAAGAAGGCAAAACTCAAACTAAACTTTATTATATCTTGCACACGATTACAAGGACTGGTCACTAAGAAAACTCACAAAAATAAAGGATCGAACTTATACTTTTATTCAACTAATAGAAAAAGATAACCATTGATCGAACTAAGAAAAATAAAGGCAAAAGATAGTGGAGATTGATACGATACCGGGGCACCTCCCCCAAGCTTGGCGGTAGCAAAGGGGAGTGCCCATACCCAATACTCAGTTTTCTTTTGGTCATTAGGAAGAAGATGGTGGTGATGAAGCAGATGCAATCCGGTCTTTGAGGATCTAGAGGCTCTCCAATCTTCAGATGACTCTCCGCAGGGAAGCGATGTGCTCCATGTGCAAAATATTTTCACGATTGAGATACTTATTCTGTATACGAACTGTATTGATGACCCTGAAGGCTGCAATCTCAATGGGGGTAAGATGAGCATAGTAGGGTTCAAGGATATCTTCCTCTACCTCGTCAAAGGGCAATGCTTGCTCGTCCATCGACACTTGATATCTGGGTGCCTCCTTGCTATTGTCCTCCTTAGCTGCTCCAACGAGGTCTTCTCTCTTCAGCTCAATCTTCATCAACCAAGCATCTTCTTCCATACGATCAGAGGGGGGAGAAGACATGATGCTTGGCTAAACAAATCTGACAGGAAGAGCAAGAAAAGAAAACAGGAGATTTCTCTACGATACGGAGGTTAACAGGTTCGGGAGGTATATATAGATTTTTATCTTGGGGAACAAGCAGAACGGAAGAAAAACGGAGATTGGAAAGTACCCGAGGTGGGAACAACCCACCTGGGCACGCCAGGCAAGCCTGGCGCGCCCTGGTGTATCATGCCCACCAGGGTCACTTTCCTGGAAGTTTCTTATTTTCCTAATTTTCTAAATATTCCAAAACTGACAAAAAATATTTTTGCAGATTTTTCGGAGTCCGTTTACTTACAGTATCACGTACCTCCTTATTTTCACGATTTTGGAGTGTTCCGGAAGGACTCTTTTATATGCTCTTCCGGTGTCAAAGTTTGAATAACATTGCTTTCTACATTAATGGGCGTACCTGATATATAGTGTTTTATTCGTTGCCCATTGACAACCTTCGGGTTAGTCCCTTCGGCGTTATTTATTTTGATAGCTCCAAATCGATAGACCTCCTCAATGACATAGGGTCCTTCCGATTTGGAAAGGAGTTTTCCTGCAAAGAATCTGAAACAAGAGTTGTACAAAAGAACATATTCTCCTACTTTGAACTCATGCTTTTGGATTCTTTTGTCATGCCATCTTTTAACTTTTTCTTTGAATAACTTAGCATTTTCATAAGCATGGGTTCTCCATTCATCTAATGAGCTGATATCAAATAACCTCTTTTCTCCAGCAAGTTTAAAATCATAATTGAGTTCTTTTATTGCCCCAAATGCTTTATGTTCTAACTCAAGCGGTAAATGACAAGCTTTTCCATACACTATTTTATATGGAGACATACCCATGGGATTTTTATATGCTGTTCTATAAGCCCAAAGTGCACCATCTAATTTCTTAGACCAATTCTTCTGGGACCTAATAACAGTCTTTTGTAAGATTAATTTTATTTCTCTATTGCTAAGTTCAACTTGACCACTAGACTAGGGATGATAAGGTGACACAATTCTATGATTAACATCATACTTAGCAAGCATCTTACGGAAAGCACCATGAATAAAGTGTGAACCACCATCAGTCATTAAATATCTAGGACTCCAAACCTTGGAAAAATAACTTCCTTAAGCATTTTAATAGAGGTGTTGTGTGATATGTCCATTTTGCATCATGCTTTTATATCGATATTTATTGCATTATGGGCTGTTATTACATGTTATGTCACAATACTCATGGCTATTCTCTCTTATTTTACAAGGTTCCACATGAAGAGGGAGAATGCCGACAGCTGGGATTCTGGACTGGAAAAGAAGCAAATATTGGAGACCTATTCTACACAGCTCCAAGAGTCCTGAAACTCTAGGAAAGTTATTTTTGGAATTAATAAAAAATATCCAGCGTAAGAAATACCTGAGGGGGAGGGGCACCCACCACCCACGAGGGTGGGGGCGCGCCCTACCCCCTAGGCGCGCCCCCTGCCTCGTGCGCCACCTGACAGCCCTCCGGTGCCCATCTTATGCTATATGAGGTATTTTACCCTGGAAAAAATAATAAGCAAGCTCACGGGACAAAACTCCGCCGCCACGAGGCGGAACCTTGGCGGAACCAATCTAGGGCTCCGGCGGAGCTGTTTTGTCGGGGAAACTTCCCTCTGGGACGGGGACATCACCATCATCATCACCAACGATCCTCTCATCGGGAGGGGGTCAATCTCCATCAATATCTTCACCAGCACCATCTCCTCTCAAACCCTAGTTCATCTCTTGTATCCAATCTTTGTACCAAAACATCAGTTTGGTACCTGTGGGTTGCTAGTAGTGTTGATTATTCCTTGTAGTTGATGCTAATTGGTTTATTTGGTGGAAGATCATATGTTCAGATCCTTAATGCATATTAATACCCCTCTGATCATGAACATGAATATGCTTTGTGAGTAGTTACGTTTGTTCCTGAGGACATGGGTGAAGTCTTGCTATTAGTAGTCATGTGAATTTGGTATTCGTTTGATATTTTGATGAGATGTATGTTGTCTCTCCTCTAGTGGTGTTATGTGAACATCGACTACATGACACTTCACCATTATTTGGGCCTAGAGGAAGGCATTGGGAAGTAATAAGTAGATGATGGGTTTCTAGAGTGACAGAAGCTTAAACCCTAGTTTATGTGTTGCTTCGTAAAGGGCTGATTTGGATCCATATGTTTCATGCTATGGTTAGGTTTACCTTAAAACTTCTTTTGTAGTTGCGGATGCTTGCAATAGGGGTTAATCATAAGTGGGATGCTTGTCCAAGAAAGGGAAGTATCCAAGCACCGGTCCACCCACATATCAAATTATCAAAGTAACGAACGCGAATTATATGAGCGTGATGAAAACTAGCTTGACGATAATTCCCATGTGTCCTCGAGAGCGCTTTTATCATTATAAGAACTTGTCCAGGCTTGTCCTTTGCTACAAAAAGGATTGGTCCACCTTGCTGCACCTTATTTACTTTCATTTCTTGTTACCCGTTACAAATTATCTTATCACAAAACTATCTGTTACCTACAATTTCAGTGCTTGCAGAGAATACCTTACTGAAACCCGCTTGTCATTTCCTTCTGCTCTTCGTTGGGTTCGACACTCTTACTTATCAAAAGGACTAAGATATATCCCCTACACTTGTGGGTCATCAAGACTCTTTTCTGGCGCCGTTGCCGGGGAGTGAAGCGCCTTTGGTAAGTGGAACTTGGTAAGGAAACATTTATATAGTGTGCTGAAATTTACTGTCACTTGTTACTATGGAAACTAATCCTTTGAGGGGCTTGTTCGGGGTATCTTCACCCCGACCAGTAGAGCAAAGAGTTGCTCCTAAACCTACTTAACCTACTGAAAATGTTTACTTTGAAATTCCTTCGGGTATGGTAGAGAAACTACTAGCTAATCCCTTTGCAGGAGATGGAACATTGCATCCCGATTTACACCTTATCTATGTGGATGAAGTTTGTGGATTATTTAAGCTTGCAGGTATGCCCGATGATGTTATTAAGAAGAAGGTCTTCCCTTTATCTTTGAAGGGATACGCATTGACATGGTATAGGCTATGTGATGATATGGGATCTTGGGACTATAAACGATTGAAATTGGAATTTTACCAGAAGTTTTATCCTATGCATCTTGTTCATCATGATCGCAATTATATATATAATTTTTGGCCTGGCGAAGGAGAAAGCGTCGCTCAAGCTTGGGGGAGGCTTAAGTCAATATTATATTCATGCCCCGACCATGAGCTCTCAAGAAAAATGATTATTCAAAAACTTTTATGCTCGGCTTTCTCTCAACAATCACACCATGCTTCATACTTCTTGTGCTGGTTCCTATATGATGAAGACTGTTGAATTCAAATGGGATTTATTGGAAAGAATTAAACGCAACTCTGAAGATTGGGATTCCAACAATGGTAAGGAGTCAGGTATGACACCTAAGTTTGATTGTGTTAAATCTTTTATGGATACCGATGCTTTTCGTGGATTTAACACTAAATATGGACTTGACTCTGAGATAGTAGCTTCTTTCTGTGAATCATTTGCTACTCATGTTGATCTCCCTAAGGAGAAGTGGTTTAAATATAATCCTTCCATTGAAGTAAAAGTAGTTGCACCTGTTACAGTTGAAGAAAAGACTATCACTTATAATGATCCTATTGTTCCTACTACTTATGTTGAGAAACCACCTTTCCCTGTTAGGATAAAGGATCATGCTAAAGCTTCAACTGTGGTTCGTAAGAGTAATACTAGAACATATACACCTCCTGAGCAAATTAAAGTTGAACCTAGTATTGCTATGGTTGAAGATCTCTTGGCTGATAATATTGATGGGCATGTTATTTATTTTTGTGAACAAGCTGCTAGAATCACTAGACCTGATGCTAAGACACATAGACTTGTTGTAGGCATGCCTGTTATTTTTGTTAAAATAGGATATCATTGTTATCATGGCTTATATGATATGGGTGCTAGTGCTAGTGCAATACCTTTTTCCTTATATGAAGAAATTATGCATGATATTGCACCTGCTGACATAGAAGAAATTGATGTTACAATTAAGCTTGCCAATAGAGATACTATTTCACCAATTGGGATTGTTAGAGATGTTGAAGTCTTGTGTGGGGAAGTTAAATATCCTGCTGATTTTCTTGTTCTTGGTTCCCCACAAGATAGCTTTTGTCCCATCATATTTGGTAGACCCTTCTTGAATACTGTTAATGCTAAGATTGTTTGCGAAAAGGATGTTGTTATGATTGGTTTAGGAGATATGTCTCATGAGTTTAATTTTGCTAAATTTCATAGACAACCCCATGATAAAGAATTGCCTAGTAAGGATGAAATTATTGGTCTTGCTTCTATTGTCGTGCCTCCTACTGATCCTTGAGAACAATATTTGCTAGACCATGAAAATGATATGTTTATGAATGAAAGAAGGGAAATAGATGAAGTATTCTTTAAACAGGGTCCTATTTTTGAAACACAACTTGCCTGTTGAAATCCTAGGGGATCCTCCTCCACCCAAGGGTGATCCCGTGTTTGATCTTAAACCATTACCTGATACTCTTAAATATGCTTATCTTGATGAAAAGAAGATATATCATGTTATTATTAGTGCTAACCTTTCAGAGCAAGAAGAGGAAATATTGTTGAAAACTCTGAAGAAGCACCGTGCTGCTATTGGATATACTCTTGATGATCTTAAGGGCATTAGTCCCACTCTATGCCAGCACAAAATAAAATTGGAGGAAGACGCCAAACTAGTTGTTGATCATCAACGACGGTTAAATCCTAAAATGAAAGAAGTGGTAAGAAAGGAAATACTTATGCTCCTCGAAGCAGGTATAATTTATCCCATTGCTGATAGTTAGTGGGTAAGTCCTATCCATTGTGTCCCTAAGAAGGGAGGTATTGTTGTCGTCCCTAATGATAAAGATGAATTAATTCTGCAAAGAATTATTACAGGTTATAGGATGGTAATTGATTTCCGAAAATTAAATAAAGCTACTAAGAAAGATCATTGCCCTTTACCTTTTATTGATCAAATGCTAGAAAGACTATCCATACACATTTTTGCTTCCTAGATGGTTATTCTGGTTTCTCTCAAATACCTGTGTCAGCTGAGAATCAAGAAAAGACCACTTTTACTTGCCCTTTCGGTACCTTTGCTTATAGACGTATGCCTTTTGGTTTATGTAATGCACCTGCTACCTTTCAAAGATGCATGATGGCTATATTCCCTGACTTTTGTGAAAAGATTTGTGAGGTATTCATGGATGATTTCTCCGTTTATGGATCCTCTTTTGATGATTGCTTGAGCAACCTTGATCGAGTTTTGCAGAGATGTGAAGATACTAGTCTCGTTTTGAATTGGGAGAAGTGCCACTTTATGGTTAATGAAGGCATTGTCTTGGGGCATAAAATTTCTATAAGAGGTATTGAAGTTGATAAGGCTAAGATTGATGCTATTGAAAAGATGTCGTGTTCCAAGGACATTAAAGGTATAAGAAGTTTCCTTGGTCATGCCGGTTTTTATAGGAGGTTCATTGAGGACTTTTCTAAAATTTCTAGGCCTCTGACTAATCTATTGCAAAAAGATATTCCTTTTGTCTTTAACGATGATTGTGTATAAGCATTTGAAATACGTAAGAAAGCTTTGATTTCTGCGCCTATTGTTCAGCCACCTGATTGGAATTTGCCCTTTGAAATTATGTGTGATGCTAGCGATTATGCTGTAGGTGCTGTTCTAGGACAAATAGTTGATAAGAAACTAAATGTTATTCAATATGCTAGTAAAACTCTAGACAGTGCTCAGAGAAATTATGCTACTACTGAAAAAGAATTCTTAGCAGTTGTATTTGCTTGTGATAAGTTCAGACCTTATATTGTTGATTCTAAAGTAACTATTCACACTGATCATGCTGCTATTAAATATCTTATGGAAAACAAAGATGCTAAACCTAGACCTATTAGATGGGTTCTCTTGCTCCAAGAATTTGATTTGCATATTATTGATAGAAAGGGAGCTGAGAACCCCGTTGCAGACAACTTGTCTAGGTTAGAGAATGTTCTTGATGACCCACTATCTATTAATGATATCTTTCCTGATGAACAATTAGCTCTCATAAATGCTTCTCATACTGCTCCATGGTATGTTGATTATGCCAATTACATTGTTGCTAAATTTATACCACCTAGTTTCACATACCAGCAAAAGCAAAAGTTCTTCTATGATTTAAGACATTACTTCTGGGATGACCCACACCTTTATAAAGAAGGAGTAGATGGTGTTACTAGACGTTGTGTACCTGAGCATGAACGGGAACAGATCATACGCAAGTGTCACTCCGAGGCATATGGAGGACACCATGCTGGAGATAGAACTGCACATAAGGTATTGCAATCCGGTTTTTATTGGCCTACTCTCTTCAAAGATGCCCGTAAGTTTGTCTTGTCTTGTGCTGAATGTCAAAGAATTGGTAATATTAGTAGACGTCAAGAAATGCCTATGAATTATTCTCTTGTTATTGAACCGTTTGATGTTCGGGGCTTTGATTATATGGGACTTGTTCCTGCCTCTAATGGATACACACATATTTTAGTTGCTGTTGAGTACGTTACTAAGTGGGTAGAAGATATTCCAACTAGTAGTGTTGATCATAACACCTCTATTAAGATGCTTAAAGATGTTATTTTTCCGAGGTTTGGAGTCCCTAGATACTTAATGACTGATGGTGGTTCACATTTTATTCATGGTGCTTTTCGTAAAATGCTTGCTAAGTATGATGTTAATCATAGAATTACATCTCCATATCACCCACAGTCTAGTGGTCAAGTAGAATTGAGTAATAGAGAACTCAAATTAATTTTGCAAAAGACTGTTAATAGATCTAGAAATAATTGGTCCAAGAAACTTGATGATGCATTATGGGCTTATAGAACTGCATATAAAAATCCTATGGGTATGTCTCCATATAAAATGATTTATGGAAAAGCATGTCACTTACCTCTCGAACTTGAACATAAGGCATATTGGGCCATTAAAGAGCTCAATTATGATTTCAAACTTGCCGGTGAGAAGAGATTATTTGACATTAGCTCACTTGATGAATGGAGAACTCAAGCCTATGAGAATGCCAAATTGTTTAAAGAAAAAGTTAAAAGATGGCATGATAAAAGGATACAAAAGCGTGAGTTTAACGTAGGTGATTATGTGTTGCTATTCAACTCTCGTTTAAGATTTTTTGGAGGAAAACTTCTCTCTAAATGGGAAGGCCCTAACGTTGTCGTGGAGGTCTATCGTTCCGGTGCCATAAAAATCAACAACTTCGAAGGCACAAATCCGAAGGTGGTGAACGGTCAAAGAATCAAACATTATATCTCAGGTAATCATATAAATGTTGAAACTAATATTATCGAAACCGTGACCCCAGAGGAATACATAAGGGACACTTTCCAGAATGTTTCAGACTTTGAAAAGGAATAGGTATGTGATACGGTAAGTAAACCGACTCCAGAACAGTTCTAATAGCAATTTTTCTCCGTTTTGGAATATTTAAGAAAATTGGAAAATAAGAAGTAGTCCGGGAAGGACACGAGGCATCCACGAGGGTGGAGGGCGCCCCCTACCCCCTGGGCGTGCCCCCTGCCTCGTGGGAACCTCGTGTTCTCTCCGGACTCTGTTTTCTTGCACGATACTTCTTTCGGTCGGTAAAAATTCATTATATAATCTCCTGAAGGTTTTGACCACCGTATCACGCAAAAATCCTCTGTCTTTGTTTCGAGCTATTTCTACCGCAGATTAGAGCAATATGTCGTCCCAGGATTCGGAGGGAGAAAGCTATGTGGCCGATTACCTTGCAGACCCTAAGGTCTACGGGGACTTGGAGCATTGTGGCTAGACCACTGAGGAAGAAGTAGATTACGAGCCTAAGGGAAAGGAGGAGACGAGCTCAGATGAAGATGAAGTCCCGTTACCTCAACTTGGGGACATGCATGTGGAGTTTAAAAAGTCAAGCCTCCCCGATAGGGCAAAGAAACCCAAGATCGAGTTTATCCCTTTTCGTCTCTTGCAGGAAAACAAACAGGAACTATGCAAAAGGATATGAAGCCTTGAGCATGAGATTGATGATCTAAGGGAGCAAAATTCCAATCTCAAGCACAAATTAAGGAAGAAGCCTACATCATCAACAAATCCTTCTTCACCACCTCCAAGGACATAATCACATGGGTATGGACACTCCCCTTGGCAGCTGCCAAGCTTGGGGGAGCTGCCCCGGTATCGTATCACCATCACACTCCTGTCTTTACCGTTTTTCTTAGTCCGATCCTTTTGGTAATATCATGATCTAGTAGAATAAAGTTTTGGTATGAATTAGTTTTGAGTTTTGCTTTGTGACCCCTCTATGTAATCGAGTCCGTGAGCTATATATAATAAATATTAGTGTTGAGTCAAGGGTTTTGCTATCTTGCTATGATCTTAAGTGCATAAAAGAATAAAAAGAAATATAAGATACCATATTGATCTTATGGATAGTAATGACTTCACATATAGAGAGTATGATGATTAAAAGTTGTTGAGAGTTGGAAAACATAGTTTTGGTCATCATTGCAATTAATATGAAGTAATAAAGAAAGAGAGGTTCTCACATATAAATACACTATCTTGGACATCTTTTATGATTGTGAGCACTCATTAAAGTATGACACGCTAAAGAGTTGATGTTAGACAAGGAAGACAACGTAATGGGTTATGTTTTCTCACATCTTAGTTAAAGTACATTATCATGGATCATTCAAACATGTTGAGCTTGCCTTCCCCTCATGCTAGCCAAATTCCTTGCACCAAGTAGAGATACTACTTGTGCTTCCAAATATCCTTAAACCCAGTTTTGCCATGAGAGTCCACCATACCTACCTATGGATTGAGTAAGATCCTTCAAGTAAGTTGTCATGTTGCATGCAATAAAAAATGCTCTCTAAATATGTATGACTTATTAGTGTGGAGAAAATAAGCTTTATACGATTGTGTGTTATGGAAGTAATAAAAGCGACGGACTGCATAATAAAGGTTCATATCACAAGTGGCAATATAAAGTGACGTTCTTTTGCATTAAGATTTCGCGCATCGAACCTAAAAGCACATGACAACCTTTGCTTCCCTCCGCGAAGGGCCTATCTTTTACTTTATGTCTTTTACATTATGCAAGAGTCAAGGTGATCTTCACCTTTCCCTTTTACATTTTATCCTTTGGCAAGCACCTCGTGTTGGAAAGATCCTGATATATATATCCAATTGGATGTAAGTTAGCATGAACTATTATTGTTGACATTACCCTTGAGGTAAAAGGTTGGGAGGCAACACTATAAGCCCCTATCTTTCTCTGTGTCTGATTAAGACTCCAGAACCATAAGTATTGTGTGAGTGTTAGCAATTGTTGAAGACTAAATGATAGTTGAGTATGTGGACTTGCTGAAAAGCTCTATTATTGACTCTTTCCCATGTTATGATAAATTGCAATTGCTTCAAGGACTGAGATTATAGTTTGTTAGTTCTCAATGAAGTTTATGGATCATACTTGACATTGTGAATAGATTGTTGCTTGAGCATAAGAAATCATATGACAAGTCCACATACTCAACTATAAGAATGATCATAGATAGTTGAGTATGTTATGATAAAATCTATATATGTTGCTGTTATAAGAATGATCATGATGCCCTCATGTCCATATTTTATTTTTATCGACACCTCTATCTCTAAACATGTGGACATATTTTTCAATATCGGCTTCCGCTTGAGGACAAGCGAGGTCTAAGCTTGGGGGAGTTGATACGTCCATTTTGCATCATGCTTTTATATCGATATTTATTGCATTATGGGTTGTTATTACACGTTATGTCACAATACTTATGGCTATTCTCTCTTATTTTACAAGGTTCAACATGAAGAGGGAGAATGCCGGCAGCTGGGATTCTGGACTGGAAAAGAAGCAAATATTGGAGACCTATTCTGCACAGCTCCAATAGTCCTAAAACTCCATGAAAGTTATTTTTGGAATTAATAAAAAATATCCAGCGAAAGAAATACCTGAGGGGGGCCACCCACCACCCACGAGGGTGGGGGGCGCGCCCTACCCCCCTGGGCGCGCCCCCTGCCTCGTGGGCTACCTGGCAGCCCTCTGGTGCCCATCTTCTGCTATATGAGGTCTTTTACCCTGGAAAAAAATAATAAGCAAGCTCATGGGACGAAACTCCGCCGCCACGAGGCAGAACCTTGGCGGAACCAATCTAGGGCTCCGGCGGAGCTGTTCTACCGGGGAAACTTCCCTCTGGGAGGGGGAAATCATCACCATCATCATCACCAATGATCCTCTCATCGGGAGGGGGGCAATCTCCATCAACATCTTCACCAGCACCATCTCCTCTCAAACCCTAGTTCATCTCTTGTATCCAATCATTGTACCAAAACCTCAGATTGGTGCATGTGGGTTGCTAGTAGTGTTGATTACTCCTTGTAGTTGATGCTAATTGGTTTATTTGGTGGAAGATCATTTGTTCAGATCCTTAATGCATATTAATACCCCTCTGATCATGAAGATGAATATGCTTTGTGAGTAGTTATGTTTGTTCCTGAGGACATGCGTGAAGTCTTGCTATTAGTAGTCATGTGAATTTGGTATTCGTTCGATATTTTGATGAGATGTATGTTGTCTCTCCTCTGGTGGTGTTATGTGAACGTTGACTACATGACACTTCACCATTATTTGGGCCTATAGGAAGGCATTGGGAAGTAATAAGTAGATGATGGGTTGCTAGAGTGACAGAAGCTTAAACCCTAGTTTATGCGTTGCTTCGTAAGGGGCTGATTTGGATCCATATGTTTCATGCTATGGTTAGGTTTACCTTAATACTTCTTTTATAGTTGCGGATGCTTGCAATATGGGTTAATCATAAGTGGGATGCTTGTCCAAGAAAGGGCAGTACCCAAGCACCGGTCCACCCACATATCAAATTATCAAAGTAACGAACGCGAATCATATGAGCGTGATGAAAACTAGCTTGACGATAATTCCCATGTGTCCTCGGGAGCGCTTTTATCATTATAAGAACTTGTCCAGGCTTGTCCTTTGCTACAAAAAGGATTGGGCCACCTTGCTGCACCTTATTTACTTTCATTGCTTGCTACCCGTTACAAATTATATTATCACAAAACTATCTGTTACCTACAATTTTAGTGCTTGCAGAGAATACCTTACTGAAACCCGCTTGTCATTTCCTTCTGTTCCTTGTTGGGTTCGACACTCTTACTTATCAAAAGGACTACGATAGATCCCCTACACTTGTGGGTCATCACTGTGATCAACACTATTGGTTGGAATAGCTTCTACCCATTTAGTAACATAATCAACACCAACCAAAATATGTGTATATCCATTAGAGGAAGGAAAAGGTCCCATGAAGTCAAATCCCCAAACATCAAATGGTTCAATAGCAAGTGAATAATTCATAGGCATTTCTTGATGCTTACCGGTATTACCTATTCTTTCGCATTCATCACATGATGAGACAAACTTACGGGCATCCTTGAAGAGAGTAGGCCAATAAAAACCAGACTGCAATTCCTTATGAGCGGTTCTGTCTCCCGCATGATGTCCTCCATAAGATTCGGAGTGACATTTCCGAAGGATTTGTTCCTGTTCATGCTCAGGTACACAACGTCTAATAATACCATCTACTCCTTCTTTATAAAGATGTGGGTCATCCCAAAAGAAATGTCTTAAATCATAGAAGAATTTTTTTATTTTTTTGGTATGTGAAGCTAGGTGGTACGTATTTAGCAAAAATATAATTAGCATAGTCAGCATACCAAGGTGTACTATGATAAACATATATTGTAGCTAGTTGTTCATCAGGGAAGCTATCATTAATTGGTTGTGGGTCATCAAGAATATTTTCAAGTCTAGACAAGTTATCAGCTACGGGGTTCTCTGCTCCTTTCCTATCAATGATATGCAAATCAAATTCTTGTAGCAGAAGAACCCACCTAATGAGTCTAGGTTTAGCATCTTTCTTTTCCATAAGATATTTTATAGCAACATGATCGGTGTGAACAATTACTTTAGAATCAACAATGTAAGATCTGAATTTATCACAAGCAAACACCACTGCTAAGAATTCTTTTTCAGTAGTAGCGTAGTTTTGTTGAGCACTGTCTAGAGTTTTACTAGCCTAATGAATAACATTTAGTTTCTTATCAACTGTTTGTCCTAGAACAGCACCAACAACATAGTCACTGGCATCACATATAATCTCAAAAGGCAAGTTCCAATCAGGTGGTTGAACAACAGGTGCAGTAATTAAGGCTTTCTTTAGTGTTTCAAAGGCTTCCATACAGTCATCATCAAACACAAAGGGAATATAATTTTGTAAAAGATTAGTAAGAGGCCTAGAAATTTTAGAAAAGTCTTTGATAAACCTTCTATAGAAACCAGCATGACAAAGGAACCTACGAATACCTTTGATATCTTTAGGACAGGGCATTTTTTCAATTGCATCAACCTTGGCTTTGTCCACCTCAATGCCTCTTTTAGAAATTTTGTGGCCCAAGACAATACCTTCATTAACCATAAAGTGGCACTTCTCCCAATTCAAGACAAGATTTGTTTGTTCACATCTCTGCAAAACTCGATCAAGATTGCTTAAGCAATCATCAAAAGAATTCCCATAAACAGAAAAGTCATCCATGGAAACCTCAACAATCTTTTCACAAAAATCATAGAATATAGCAGTCATACATCTTTGAAACGTAGCAGGTGCATTACATAAACCAAAAGGCATGCGTCTATAAGCAAATGTTCCAAAAGAACAAGTAAAAGTGGTCTTTTCTTGATCAGATTGTAAAACAGGTATTTGTGAAAAGCCAGAGTATCCATCAAGGAAGCAAAAATGTGTGTGCTTAGATAGTCTTTCTAACATTTTATCAATAAAAGGTAGAGGGTAATGATCTTTTCTAGTAGCTTTTATTTAATTTTCTATAATCAATTACCATTTTATAGCCCATGACAATTCTTTGTGGAATAAGCTCATTCTTATTATCGGGACAACAGTAATACCTCCCTTCTTAGGGACACAATGAATAGGACTTACCCATCTACTATCAGCTATAGGATAGATTATACCTGCTTCCAGAAGTTTCAATATTTCTGTTCTTACCACTTCTTTCATTTTCGG
Source organism: Triticum aestivum (assembly GCF_018294505.1). Classification (NCBI taxonomy): domain Eukaryota; kingdom Viridiplantae; phylum Streptophyta; class Magnoliopsida; order Poales; family Poaceae; genus Triticum; species Triticum aestivum. Next base: position 537,991,969 of record NC_057795.1, read on the forward strand.
ATTTAACCGACGTTGGTGATCAACAACGGGTTTAGCATCAGGTTCCATATTAATCTTGTGCTGACCTAGAGTGGTACTAATGCCCTTAAGATCATCAAGAGTATATCCAATAGCAGCCCTGTGCTTCCTTAGAACTTTCAATAATCTTTCTTCTTCAAATAGTCATGTTCTGAAAGGTTAGCACTAATAATAATAGGATATATCTTCTTTTCATCAAGATAAGCATATTTTAGGGTGTCTGGCAATTGTTTTAATTCAAACACAGGATCACCTTTAGGTGGAGGAGGACCTCCTAGAGTTTCAATTGGCAAATTGTGTTTAAGAAGAGGTTGTTGTTCGAAAAAGATTCTATCTATTTTATTTCTTTCACGCATATGCAAATCATTTTCATGGTTTAGCAAATATTGTTCCAAAGGACCAGTGGGAGGCACAACAATAGAAGAAAGACCAATAATTTCATCCTTACTAGGCAAATCTTTCTTATGAGGTTGTTTATTAAACTTGGAAAAATTAAACTCATGAGATTCATCACCAAAGCTAACACCGATAATTTGTTTCTTACAATCTATTTTAGCATTGACAGTGTTCAAGAAAGGTCTACCAAATATAATGGGACAAAATTTATCTTGTGGGGTGGTAAGAACAAGAAAATCAGTAGGGTATTTTAACTTCCCACACAAGACTTCAACATCTCTAAGAACCCCAATTGGTGATATAGTATCTCTATTAGCAAGTTTAATAGTAACATCTATGTCTTCTATTTCAGCAGGTGCTATTTCATCTCTAATTTCTTCATATAAGGAGAAGGGAATAGCACTCACACTAGCACCTACGTCACATAACCCATGATAACAGTGATCTCCTATCTTAACTGATACAATAGGCATGCGAACAACTGGTCTATGTTTACCTTCAGGTCTAACAATTCTAGAGGCTTCATCACAGAAGTAAACAACATGCCCATCAATATTATCATCTAAGAGATCTTTAACCATAGCAACATTAGGTTCAACTTTGATTTGTTCAGAAGGTTGGAACGTTCTAACATTACTTTTGTTAACCACAGTTGAAGCTTTAGCATGTTCCTTCATCCTTACAGGAAAAGGTGGTTTTTCAATATAAGTTGTGGGAACAACTAGATCAACATTATAAATCATAGTTTCTTCTTTAGCTTTTACCGGTTCTTTAATTTCTTCTTTAATTGGTGGGTGGTACTTAAACCACTTCTCCTTAGGGAGATCAACATGAGTAGCAAAAGATTCACAAAAGGAAGCTACTATCTCAGAGTCAAGTCCATATTTAGTGCTAAAATTTTGAAAGGCATCGGTATTCATAAAAGATTTAACACAATCAAACTTAGGGTCAATTCCTGACTCTTTACCTTCGTCGAGTTCCCAATCTTCAGAGTTACGTTTAATTCTTTCTAAAAGATCCCACCGGAATTCAATAGTCTTCTTCATAAAAGAACCAGTACAAGACGTATCGAGCATGGTTTGATCATTACGAAAAAGCCGAGCATAAAAGTTCTGGATAATAATTTCTCTCGAGAGCTCATGATTGGGGCATGAATAAACCATCGACTTAAGCCTCCCCCAAGATAGAGCGATACTTTCTCCTTCACGAGGCCAAAAATTGTATATATAATTCCGATCACGATGAACTACATGCATAGGATAAAATTTCTAATGAAATTCCGATTTTAAACGGTTCCAGTTCCAAGATCCAATATCATCGCATAGCCTATACCATGTCAATGTTTTTCCCTTCAAAGATAAAGGTAAAACCTTCTTATTAACTTCATCTCTGGGCAAACCTGCAAGCTTAATTAATCCACAGATTTCATCCACATATATCAAGTGCATATGAGGATGTTTGGTTCCATCTCCTGCATATGGATTAGCTAGCAGATGTTCTAACATACCTGAAGGAATTTCATATTCAATATTTTCAGTAGGTGCAGTAGGTTGAGGGGTAACTAATTGTGGTTCCGATCGAGGTGAAGATACCCCGAATAAACCCCTCAAAGGATTGTTTTCCATAGTATCAAGTGACAATAAATTTCAGCATGTAGTAATAATGTTTCCTTACCGATTTCCACTTACCAAGAGCGCTTCACTCCTCGGAAATGGCGCCATAAAATTGCCTTGATGACCCACAAGTGTATGGGGTAAATTGTATCCCTTTTAGATAAGTAAGAGCGTCGAACCCAACGATGAGCAGAAGGAAATGACAAGTGGTTTTCAGCAAGGTAATGTCTGCAAGTGCTAAAATTGTAAGTAGCAGAGTAGTTTGGTAGCAAGATAATTTGTAACGAGCAAGTAACAATAGTAGTAACAAAAGTGCAGCAAGGTAGCCCTATCCTTTTGAGTCAAAGGACAGGCCAAAACGGTTTCTTATGATAAGCAAAGTGTTCTTGAGGGTACACGGGAATTTCATCTAGTCACTTTCATCATGTTCGCTTAATTCGTGTTCGGTACTTTGATAATTTGATATGTGGGTGGACCGGTGCTTAGGTGTTGTTCTTAATTGAACAAACCTCCTACTTATGATTAACCCTCTCGCAAGCATCCGCAACTACAAGAAAAGTATTAAGAATAAATTCTAACCATAGCATTAAACTTTTGAATCCAATCGGTCCCTTACGGAATAGCGCATAAACTAGGGTTGTCACTCTCGCAACCCACCATCTAATAATTACTCCACAATGAATTCCCTTAGGCACAAATATGGTGAAGTGTCATGTAGTCGACGTTCACATGACACCACTAAGAGAATGGCAACATACATACCATCAAAATATCGAACACATATCAAGTTCACATGATTACTTGCAACATGATTTCTCACGTGACCTCAAGAACACAAAGTAACAACTCACAAATGATAAACATGCTCAAGATCAGAGGGGTATTGAATGGCATAATGGATCTAAACATATAATCTTCCACCAAATAAACCATATAGTAATCAACTACAAGATGTAATCAACACTACTAGTCACCCACGGGCACCAATCTATAGTTTTGATACAAAGATTGAACGCAAGAGATGAACTAGGGTTTGAGAGGAGTTGTTGCTATGAAGATGTTGATGAATATAACCATCCCCAAGATGGGAGAGTTGTTGGTGATGATGATGACGATGATTTCCCCCTCCGGGAGGGAAGTTCCCTCGGCGGAATGGCTCCGCCGGAGGGCAAAAGTGCTCCTGCCCAAGTTCCGCCTCGAGGCGGTAGCGCTTCGTCCCGAATGTCCTCCCCTTATTTTTTCTAGGTCAAAATGACTTATATAGAAGATGGGCACTAGAGGTGGGCCGAGGAGGGCAGCACCCACTAGGGCACGCCTGGACCTCCTGGCACGCCCAGGTGGGTTATGCCCACCTGGTGGCCCTCCTATGGTACTTTTGCTCGGATGTTCCTCAAATATTCCAAAAAAAATCCTCGGGGAGTTTCAGCTCATTTGGAGTTGTGCAGAATAGGTAGCTTGGCGTAGCTTTTTCAAGTTCAGATTTCCCGCTGCCAGAATTCTCCCCCTTGATGCATACCTTGCATATTATGAGAGAAGGCATTAGAATTATTCCAAAATGCATTATTATACAATAAAACAACATAAATAACAGTAGGAAAACATGATGCAAAATGGACGTATCAGCCTCCTCCCCCCCTCCTTTATATACGGGGGTAGGGGGGCACCCCAAAGGCACACCATTGTCTTAGCCGTGTGCGGTGCCCCCCTCCACCGTTTACTCCTCTGATAGTATCATCGTAGTGCTTAGGAGAGGCCCTGCGTGGATCACATCACCAACACCATCATCACGCCATCGTGCTAACGAAACTCTCCCTCGACCCTCTACTGGATCAAGAGTTTGAGGGACGTTATCGAGCTGAACATGTGTTGAACTCGGAGGTGCCGTACGTTCGGTACTAGATCGGTTGGATCGTGAAAAAGTTCGACTACATCAACCGCTTGAACCTAATGCTTCCGCTTTCAGTCTACGAGGGTATGTAGACACACTCTCCCCCTCTTGTTGCTATGCATCTCCTACATAGGTCTTGCGTGATCGTAGGGAATTTTTTTAAATTGCATGCTACGTTCCCCAAAAAAATAACCTCCTTTTGTATTATTTCCACAAAACCTAGGAAGATTCTTGCACATTTTTTATGTTTCTAGTATTCATCGAGATATGCATTCCTTATTTCTTAACACTATGTTCTTAAACATATATAATTGGAGCATGCCAAAGATACTCGATTTTTGTCTGCCTAATATGTCCTTGCTCTTTTGTTTCTGGTGCAGCTACCTTAAGAGTAATTTCCTTTCTTATTACACCATGTACCAAGCCCTGCTTCAATCTTAGTTGCGTCAACCTTGTATCACATACTAACTCAGGAGCGCTATCTCCTTTCCTCCTTCTAATTTTGATGTATTGCTCCTCCTGTCAATCACCTAGTTTCTACCTTCTCCTCCACTTCTACTCATTGATACATGCATTTTGCATCATGAATTCAATTCTTACACTCATTTAATTACTTTGAGCATATTTTATCTGGATACCATGTTTTATTGTAGAATTACACTAGAAAACTAGAAATTAATGATGATGTGAAAAAAATTGGATTTATAGAAAGATGAGAAAATTCATGCAAAGTTTTTTAGCCAAAAGAAGGCCACATCCAGTGGCGGAACTTCAACAAGAATTAAGCGGGGGGTAAATAAGTTTTTGATAGAGTTGAGGGGGCTAATTTAGCATATTATGTCAAATTTAGCCTATGTATTGGTTAGTATTAAGTGTTATATGAAGAAGATTAAAATATCTAGGGGGCTAGGGCCCATGTTGGCCCTAACTAAGCTCCGCCTCTGGCCACATCCATGAAGGATCCCCATGGGATGCCCAAAGAGCTAGTGCACCCAACCATTTGGGTGTGTAGGTCCTTGTTGGCCCCCCTCGGTTCACACCTTTTGACATGATGATGATCTCTTGAGAAGCCCTACCATATTTGTTTACAGATTTTTCATGGTGACTGTGTCGAGGGACTTCGTCCTCTTCTAGAGCTTAATTTGTCGGACATGCCATCTTTGTTGGGAGCACCTCCATTCTCACCTTATTCACCAATAACACCATCTTCGTCCCCAAGTCACCCCCAAATGTTTGGACCGCATAGTCTGAACATTTTTGGTCATCCAACGACAGTCACCAAAATAGTCTAGACCAATTCAGACGTCCAAATTCCACAAACCACAACCAAACTGGGGGGAGGTTTGGGGGAGTCCGGACGTCCACCACTTCGGACCCTGACACCCCTGGCCCACCCAAAAAAACCACACAGAGCCCTTTTGCCCCCACTCTCCCCCCTATTCTCAGTATCCATACCCTCGGAGACCAACTTTGCCCACCTCGACCGCCGCCTAGGCCTTGCCAGACTTCTGTCGATCCACCCATACGCCTACCCACCTTGGCCTATGCTGTCGTTCGACCCTGAATCCCACTGGTGCCCAGTATCACTCGCCCATGGTGACATCGTCCATGGCGGACGCCACACGCTACATGTATTTGGACAAATGCCATAGCGAAATATTTTCAACGCTGTAGTTGTTGACTTTGAAGGAAATACGATGACTTCCTACTCAATAAGAAGGATAGGCCACAAGTTTGAGTTTCAAGGCATGAAGCAAGAGGGCATGACATTTTGGCAAAGTGTGCAAGTTTAGCTCAATGAGCAAAAGCACTATGCGCCCCACAACATGGAAGTGATCCATGATCGCAATGCAAAGTCAAAAGGCCATCAACAAGTATTGCGGTGCGTATACGCAAGTGCATAGAACGTCACTGGAAGAGATCCTAGTTTTGTTTCATGTGGCTCTATATGTTTGTCATTTCATCACACCATTGTCTGGCACGGATGCCTGGGCGCATAGTACTAATGATGAAGGGCAAGCCCTTATTGATTCATTGCTGCATGAAGCTCAATGTGGATAGCAACTAGAGTCACAGATGTCATGAAGAAGTTCAAGCTCGATGAGAGGAAGCTTGAGATGAAGGCCACTTCCAAGGAGTGGAAACTAGAGGTCTTTGGCAAGGGCATATAGTTCTTTTGCTTTTGGAACTGGTGAATTTCAAAAACTTGTTGAACAGCCGGTGCATTCAAATTTAAATGTATGGTTGAATTGCTAATGTTCTAGACACATTTGTCAAAGTAAGAGGATGGACTAGAAATAGACATTTGGGTGAAAGCACTGCTCCTGCCGGAGCCGGTAAAGGTGATGCCTGTGGGCGCCACGAACCTCCTTGGAGGCAGTGCTTCATGGTGACTACCCCTTAGAAAATCTGGGAAACCCATGTTCCAGGTTCACCTGGAATAGAGGATGGCGACGTATTTTGGGTCACATCCCTTCTTGAAGGCATCATCTGGGTTTGGCTCGGTTGGTCTTTGTGGTGGCTGCTTGCTGCGTGTTTGATGGTGGTGGTGATGCAACTAGATTGGGGGTCGATGGTGGTGTCTGCTTTGTTGGTGAGGGAGGTGGTGTTCTGTCTTCGATATCATGGCTCAGCCGTGCACTGGAATGGGTATGATTTTCATCCAGAGTCGGGTTGGCGGGGTCGTTATCCTACTCAATGGATCACCTCGTTACCATATGCCATCTTTACCTCTATGTGGTGTTGTTGGGTGGCAATGAGACGACCAACGTTCAAGGCTCTTCTCCTTTCTTGGTTAGATGAAGATGTAAGTTATGGTCCTCCTCCTTGTTGGTTGTGCTGCTGATATTTGTGATGGTGGTCCGTGGTGGTGGTGCGTCTGACTTCGGATTGTCAAAAGGCCTTTTTCTGTGCCCTTTCCTCAGCGGGTCTTCCGGAGGTTCGGCTATATGTGTGTGCATGTGTATGTGTGTGTTTTCGGTTTTATCTCTTCTCTTGTTTCCCTGTGTATTCTAATTCACTTGAACCTATCTTATATGAAGCCGTGAGGCTTCTAGGCAAATTGTATTGAATATATTCATGTGGGGATCCCCTCCCCTAATAACCATTCATAAAAAAGGTGGACATTTGGTGTCTACTGTTGGATGACCTTCTTTCATATCGTTGTCTGTAGACACATCTAAACGTGTCTGTGGACATTTGATCCCGTCATTTTTGTGATCACTCTTTTTTCTCGATAGGGCTCGACCACATGAACCATGCCCGGGTTGTTGGGAAATGTTGCATGGAAAACAAAAAAAATCTACACACACACAAGATCTATCCATGGAGATGCATATCAATGAGAAGGGGAGAGTGTGTCTACGTACCCTCGTAGACCGTAATCGGAAGCATTTACTCACGCGGTTGATGTAGTCGAACTTCTTCACGCTCCAACCGATCAAGTACCGAACGTATGGCACCTCCATGTTCAACACACGTTCAGCTCGGTGACTTCCTCCGCCTTCTTGATTCAGCAAGATGGCGAGGTAGTGGATGAGTTCCAGCAGCACGACGGTGTGGTGATGATGATGGTGAATCTATCTCCGCAGGGCTTCACCTAAGCACTACGAAAATATGACCGAGGGTGTAAACGGTGGAGGGGGGCGCACACGGCTAAGCAATTGTCATGGTTGTGCTAGGCGCCCCCTCCCACATATATATAGGTCGGGAGGAGGAGGGAGCAGCCAGGAGGGCACCCCAAGTAGGTCGAATCCTACTTGGGGTCCTCCCCAAGTGGCACCCCCCTTTTCCTTATTGGAGTGCGGGAGGAAGGAAGGAGGAGGTGCCCCCCCCCTTTCCTTTCTCTCATGAGGAGGGAAAGGCAGGAGGGGCCACCCCTCCAATTTCCTTCCCCTAGGGCCGGCCAACCATGTAGAGGGGCGCACCATCCCCCTAGTGGGCTGGTTTGTCCCCTCCTATGGCCCATACACTTGCCGGGGGTGTCCGGAACCCCTTCCGGTGACCCGGTGACTACCCGGTGCACTCCGAAACTATTCCGGTGTCTGAATACCACCGTCCTTTATATCAATCTTTACCTCTTGACCATTTCGAGACTCCTCGTTATGTCCGTGATCTCATTCGTGACTCCAAACAACATTCGGTCACCAAATCATATAACTCATATAACACTATGTCGTCAATGAACGTTAAGCGTGCGGACCATACGGGTTCAAGAACTATGTAGACATGACTGAGACACCTCTCCGGTCAATAACCAATAGCGGAACCTGGATGCCCATATTGGTTCCTACATATTCTACGAAGATCTTTATCGGTCGAACCGTTATGACAACATACGTAATTCCCTTTGTCCATCAGTATGTTACTTGCCTGAGATTCGATCGTCGGTATCTCTATACCTAGTTCAATCTTGTTACTGACAAGTCTCTTCACTCGTTCTGTAATACATCATCTCGTAACTAACTCATTAGTCATTTGCTTGCAAGGCTTCTTATGATGTGTATTACCGAGAGGGCCCAGAGATATCTCTCCGATACTCGGAGTGACAAATCCTAATCTCGATCTATGCCAACTCAACAAACACCTTCGGAGATACATGTAGAGCATCTTTATGATCACTCAGTTACGTTGTGACGTTTGATAGCACACAAGGTATTCCTCTGGTATTCGGGAGTTGCATAATCTCATAGTCGAAGGAATATGTATTTGACATGAAGAAAGCAATAACAATAAACCGAATGATCATTATGCTAAGCTAAAGGATGGGTCTTGTCCATCACATCATTCTCCTAAAGATGTGATCCCGTTATCAAATGACAACACATGTCTATGGTTAGGAAACCTTTAACATCTTTGATCAACGAGCTAGTCTAGTAGAGACTTACTAGGGACACGGTATTTGCATATGTATTCACACATGTATTTAAGTTTCCGATCAATACAATTCTAGCATGAATAATAAAGGGATAATTAGATTTATGTCCCTAGTTGTGTCCCACTCGTCTGTTTTGCCCCTAATTCCCAAAAGTCACTAGTTCTGTCCAAGTCACTTTGCTCCTCTTATGCTTTTGCCCTTTGACCATTTGACTGTCAGTTTGAAAACTTCATAACTAATTCATACTAAATCATAAAAATGCAAATAAGATACCAAAATGTTCAGAAAAACATCACTTATATGTGAGTGTCATTTGCATTCATGAAAAAAGTGTTGGAAAGTGCACATCCGAGTTTTAGCTCTTTTGATACCACCATGAATAGTAAACTCTAAAAATCAGAAAAATTAAAAAAATATGGTGGCAAAGAACAACAAATGTTCTAAGTTCTTGCCAAGTTTCATTAGGGAACGACATTCGTGGAAGTTGTGGCAAAAAAATAATCTATTTTGGAGTGTTGATTGTTTTTTTTGCCACGACACCCATGAATGTTATTCCCTGATGAAACTTGGCAGGCACTTAAAACATTTGTCATTCTTTTCCACCAACTTTTTTTTTGAATTTTTTTGAACTTTTTTAGATTTTACTATTCATGGTGGTAGCATAAGAGCTAAAACTCAGATGGGCACTTTCCAACACCATTTTCATGAATGCAAATGACACTCACATATAGGTGATGTTTTTCTAAACATTTTGGTATCTTACTTGCATTTTTCTGATTTAGTATGAATTAGTTATGAAGTTTTCAAACTGACGGTCAAACGGTCAAAGGGCAAAAGCATAACAGGAGCAAAGTGACTTGGACAGAACCGGTGACTTTTGGGAATTATGGGTAAAACAGACGAGTGGGACACAACTAGGGGCATAAATCTAATTATCCCAATAATAAACCTTTATCATGAATAAGGAAATATAAAATAATAACTTTATTATTGCCTCTAGGGCATATTTCCTTCACGGGTTAGTGGCGACCATAGCTCCCAACAACCTACGTTGTCGATTGTATGCTTCCTCTCAATCACCATACAACATCTTGAAGTGACTTGCTTCGCCTTCCATGCCTTCTCGTATTTCACCTTGTAGTGGAAGAGTGCTTTCACAAGGTCCATGACGCTCTTAAATGCTCATTGTTGAAAGTGAGGAGATGGAGTTGGAAAGCTTCTAAGCGATGAACTCGGAGATGAGTTGTTTGTGGTCTTGGGACACAACGTTGCCATCAACCTTCTTGACTCGGCACATGTGAGTTGGTACACAACTCACTATGTGCCAATCGGGCCCTCCTTTCCATGGTCTTGCACGCACAATTCATGGACATCCATCCTCCTCACATGCATCCGTGTAACGCAGATTGATGTCCGAGTGAACCATCTTTTGCGGAAGATAATGCGTAATCGAGATGTCGTCGAGCCACATATTCAATTCCAAGAAAGTTTTGAACTTCGACCCGGGAGAAATTCCGTTCTTCCCATGTTCCATACCCCAGTAAGAAGTTGGCCAAACTCCAAGAAATATACCTTTGTCACCGTGAACCACGGCTTCATCTATGAGACTAATATCCTAAAACAATGGTATCCAATGATCCCATCGTAATACCTTCTCGAAAGCTTCCGCCTCCTTCGCCGTCAACTCCTCCTCATCAACTTCTTCAACTGGCAAGTAGTATAGCGTCTATCAGACTGGCGCTACTCCATGTCACATAACGCCTATGTGTAGGGCGTTGCTATCCGAAAGGGTTATGTCTGTGAAATAGTTTCGCGGAGAGTTTATTCTTTGAATATGATTCGTGTCTGGGTTATTTTTGTTCATTTTGCCACATACTATAGTGTTGTAAAAGTGTAAAATGCATTCAACCTGGTCGTGCAGTTCACCTCGTTTTAAGTAAATCCAAATGTTAGGAAACAGATAATCAAAGCAGACTGGCAAGCCGATCTGGCCCCGATTTCTCATTTGTGCTGGGAGGTTCCGTTGGACGCACATGCGTGCCGATCTGGCCCATGCATGCACTCGGACAAGTGTCGGATTAGCTGACGTCATGCATGACTCACTCGCTCAAAGGAATCTCTCCATCGGCACTGCTGACTCGTTAGTACTTTGGACTGTACTTGCATAGTTGCTTGACGTGACCGACTTATTGACTCATGCTGAGAATTTCAGCTGAAACCAAACCAAGCAATCTGTACAGTATACAGCTACAAAATATTCACTGTATACCTCGGCCGCGCATGTTGGACCTAGCTCCGCGCATGTTGGACTCTACCTCGGCCGCGCGCGGAAGTCCGGCTCTTTTCTTCTGCTCTTCGTCAAGTCCAATTTCATAACAGCAACTCCAACGGGCCGACCCAAACGGACGGCAATTTCGTCCGCTTTTTATTCGTTTGGATCGACGCCAGTCCGGCGTCCGTCCTGTTTTTCATATGGGTCGGCGGCGCGGCCAACGCGCCGACCCATATGTGCAGGCGTGGCCGGCTGGCCGCCCAATTTTGCATTGCATTCAACATATGTCAAATGAAAATTTTTAACAAACAAAATAGCCTGGCCAAATAAATAATATAGTTTTTACAGGCCAAATAAAAATAAAAATATTTTACAATAGTTTTACGAACGAATAAAAGTAGATACATCTATTGGTTGCCAACATGAGTCCGCATATGCTCAACCAAATCATTTTGCAGTTGCACATGAGTTTCCCAATCATGCATGTCTTCATGAAACTGACTGAACTGCTTAAATGTTGCCGCTACTCCATGCTCAGGCACAACATTCTCACCCTGAAACTGAAAGCCTTGATCGTACAGACGTTCCGAGCGCTCGTCTTCTACGACCATATTGTACCTTGGCAAACTGTCGAACAGCTTGCGGGCGTCGAAGAAGGAGACGGCCGGCAAGGGGAGACGCGGCGCCCACAGACCAGCTAGCTGCCCGGCCGGCGTCCGACGAGTGTGACGGCGTCCGACGAGCGTGCCGGTCGTATGTGGCGGGGGCGGCGAGGCGTCTTCTTGGTCGCGGGCGGCTGTGCGGTGGGGGAAGCAGCGGCGGGAAGTAGTTTGCTCCCCGGCGGCGGCGGGCGACTGGGGACAGGGGCGGCATTGCTGGGCGGATGTGGAGGCGGCGGCGGCTGGAAGAGTCGCCGCAAAAATGGGCGGCGGCGGTGGTGACGAAGGAGGCGGGGGGCGAGGGTTGCTTGTTGGCCGGGGAAAGAGAGGCCAATGTGTCACAGACCAGCGGGCCTGGGGACAGGAGTAGGCGACCGCGCGCGCGTCCGTCACGTGTCCGCGCCGACGCAAATCAGGCTTAAAAATGGGTCGGGAATGGGTCGCCCGCGGACGGAAAACGGACGCGCGTCTGTTTGGGTCGACGCGTTGGGCCGCCTTTTCTGTCCGCGGCGACCCAAACGGACGGCCGCGGACGAAATGGGTTGCCCCATTGGAGTTGCTCTAAGGACGCAGCCGCCGAAATCAGCAATAACACATACGCATCGCTTGTTGCAATTAGGAAGTTTGGTGGGATTGCTTCTGACACGTAGCGGCTTTTCCTATCGAAGCGTTTCCCTACCCTAGCCGCCGCCACGGGCGAGGCGACTAGGGAGGCGATCTTTTTCCACCGATCTTCACCGTCGAGAGCGTTGGTCCCCCCTCTCTTCGGGTGCTGCTCCGGCAGCAGGAGAGAGAGGGGACCCCGTTCCTTCGCTCTGTAGTAGGGTTTGGATTTGTAGGTCGTGGTGCGTCATTGGGGTGGTGGGAGCGGCGCCCGGACGAATAAATCTGCCTCAACTCCACTCCCACACTGGCGGTGTCCTTCATGGCGGCGTCTCGGAGTTGGTGGCATCGTGTGTTTGTCGATCCTTCAGATCGGCGATGTTAGGGTTCATGGATGGTGTCGGCGAGGCGGCGACGGCGACTCCATCAGGTGTGTCTCTCCTTCTACTCTGTCCCCGTTGCTGCGGCGTTATCTCCGACGTCATGGTGGAGCAGGGAGGTTTTGTCGTCCAGGAGTATGCGCAGACGCTTGTCTACACAAGTGATAGCTGAAAGATGGTGCATCTTGTGCTGGGTTTGTGGTTGAATGCTGACAGTTCTGGTTTCCTCCTCCAACGTCGTAGTCGTGCGGGGGTATCCGTTCTGGAGTTCGATGGCGTGTCCGGGGACACGTTGCCCCGGTCTGATTCTTTCAACGGTAGTGGTTTTGTTTCAAGCAAACTACTTTGGAGATCCGTAAAGCTGCTGATCAGCGATGGAGCCGCGTCGAACTTGGGTGAACACGTGATCTGTCTCCTTTTCCTTAGTGAAGAGGGCCAGGCGCTGGCTTTTTGCATAGGATTATCCTACCTTTTCAGTCTTGTAATATCGATGTTTACGTGGCTTGTAACTGAATCTTTTTGTTATTAATGAGACACATATTACTATGCAAAAAAATGCTTCTGACACGTAGCCGCGCAGGGAGAGATGTGCAGTTTCATTCGTGCTTCCTTTCATAGATTCAGTTTTTCAAAACGATCTATCTCTTGAACAGTGTTTGAAATAACAAACCATTTTCACTATTGTGTCCGTCACATCGAGATTTTCAAAATAGATTCCATGTCGATAAATTTTGACAAACCTTTTTCTGAGGTGAAATATGTGCTTCAAACTAACATGTGCTCCCATGTGGTGAAGCACAACTGTTATTATCAAAAGTCAACTAATTGTGCTTCTTTGGGGAAGCACAACTATGCCTTCACGCTGTAAGATGTTACTGAGTTGAATGTATTGGTTGGCAATTTATGCGCCTTTCTATGTTCAAACAAAAAAAAATTGTGCCTTCACGCAAAAAACACAAATGTGCTTCACGCAGTAACACAATGAGCAGATGAAAATTAAAATCATGAAAACGGAGAAAATAAGAAAATTGCTCTCTAGAGGAAACCGCCCAGCGCAACAGGGTGCCCCGGTGAGGCAGAGGGCGCTTTCCAATTAATTGCTCTCGACAACTACTTGTTTTTTTAGAGGGGCAAAGCTATGTCTCGCTTGCTGCGAGACGGTAACTGCCTTCGCCTAAACCACCTCCTAGACGGGCAGGCCCATCAATCACTCGGACGATAGCCTTTCTTAGCACTTCCTTGCTAGCGGTTGCATAGGTCCATTTTTGTCCAATTTTTCTTCTCTCTTAGTTTTGGTTATATTTTTAAAACTATTAATTTTTTTACTTAAAGTTATAAAAAAAAGTTGTAGCACATTAAAATATGTGGATGTGGTAGAAACATTTTCTCGCGCAACTTTAAACAAATTTACGATTCAAATGAAATGTTCTTCCCACTCAAAACAATGTTCGGGACATTGAAAAAAAAATTATGTGTTTCAAGAACTTGTTCATAAAATTTCACAAAATTATTTATACAATGCACAAAAATCAGGTATTTACAAATTCACATATTTTTTTAGAAATATCTTACCCTTCAAAAATATGGAAGTAAAAAAATGTTCATGCGTTTTAGAAAATATGTTCCTGACATTTTCACAAAAATTATACATTGTAAAAACAATGTATGCCTAATTTTTTAGATATGTTTCATACCGTTCAAAGATATTTTTGCAAAATTGAAAAACTAACACTTAACAAATGTTTTGTTCATTTTAAAAAGAATGTTTATGACACTTAAAAAAATGTTCACATGTTCAACCTGTACTAAAAAAATGTTCAAGTTGTATCTGAAAATAAATTCACAAGTTTTCAAAAAATGTTCAACGTGTATCAGACAAATGTTCTACATGAAAAAGTTTACATATATTCAAAAAATAGTTTAAACATTTATTAAAAATGTTCAACATGTATAAAACATTGTTCCAAAATTATAAGAAATATCTATAATATCCAGTAAAAAACTACGACATGTCATTAAGAAGAAAAAAAAATAGAAGCAAAGACAACCAAAGAAAACAGATGAAATCCTATACAGAAACAAACAGAAACAAAAGAAGAAGAAAACCATGCAAAAGATTCTAAAATTGCACATAGAAACTTCACAAAACCGCTTCCAGAAATCTAAATTAAGCCGGGCTATTAGCTACAACGCTATAGGCGAGACATGAGGTCGTCTCGCAATAGGTCAGACATATGCTTTGCGTGTCAAAAGCACCTCTTCAGGGGAGTCCCTGTTTGACGCATTTTGCGTCAAATAGGCGGTCAATCGTACTTGGGCAGCTCTAGTGGCCCATCCCATATAGCAACGCAGTGTATAGAGAGATCGCTATCTTCAGTGTTCCTTTGTGTTTTCTAATTATTTTCTAGAAAAGAAAATAACCAAAACTTTTTCGAAAATTGAACATATATTAAACTTTGAGATCATTTTTTGAAAATTTTGGGACCATTTTAAAGAAAACTGTGAATTCTTTCAATGTGATCCTTTCTTAAGAAAGGAAAATATTTTTTAAAATTATTTGAACACTTTTTGCATGAATTCTTTGAATTCTTGACAATTTTCTGAAAATGTGAACATTTGAATATTTGATATTGAAAATTTTATTTCCATACTCAAATTTTTTTGAAGGTTTCAAAAACGTTTCCCTAAAAGACAACCATTTTAAAAAAAATTGGCAACATTTTTAAGCACAAATATTTTTCAGAAAAAAACATTTTCAAATTTTGGTAACATTTTTAAGCAAAAATTTCTGGCAAATATTTTAAGCACAAACATTTTCAGAAAAAAAACATTTATGATAACACGAATATTTTTCAAATTTCATGATTGTTTAAAACATGAATTCTTTGAAAAAGTTATTTTTTTTTAAATAATGAAAATTTATAAGCTCGAGTATTTTTGACAATTATTTAAATATTCGGAAGCAACCAAAAAGACTATAAAAGGAAAACAGGAAATATAGAAAATCTTTAACAAAAGCTTCTAGAAGGTTCCCAAACCGGGAATGCGTTAACGGAAATCGCGTGTTAGCGGAAATCGCGTGTCACCTTCAATGTGCTAGCTAATGGGTCGGACCACTCGAGTGTTAGCGGAATGCATTAGAGGATTCTCCCCTCTTCTGTGCCTTAGGTTGGCGAACTGGGAAAACCCAATACGACGCATCCTGCATCATGTTGTCGAGCAATCGCACAGGGTTCGCAAGCGATTGATGACCAGAGCCGACCTATTCAGTGCTTTATCCATCCATGGTTTAAGAACCTTCTAGGAGTTTCATGAACCGGGTTTTTCTGTCTCTATTTCTTTTTAATTTTAATTTTTCTTCGTTTCTCCTTTTTTCTATTTCTCTTTCCTTTTCGTTTTCATTTCAATTTTTTAGTTCTATTACTTTTTTCAAAAAATCTTCGTGTGTTTCAAAATTGTTCGTGTTTTAAATTTTATTCAGCAGTTTCAAAAAATGTTCATGCTTCCAAATTTTGATCAGGTTTTCATTTTTATGGGAGTTTCAGAAAACGTTTCGTTTCCAAAAAAAAATCCCTGTTTCCAAAATTGTTTGCAAATTTTTAGATAATATTTCTATATTCAAATTTGTTCAGGAGTTTCAAATTTTATTCCTGTTTTTCAAAAAATGTTTCTGTTTCCATTTTTTCCTGTTTAGAAAATTGTTCGCAGATTTTCAAAAAGACATCCTGTTGTCAAATTTTTTCGGGAGTTTCAAAAAATGTTCCTGTTTTTCCAAAATTGTTCATGTTTTCATATTTTGCTAAGAGTTTGAAAAAATATATTTATATTCATAATAATATTGGTAATTGAGAAAAAATGTGCACATTCTTAGAAAATGTTTCTGTGAAACCTGTTCACATTTCATTAAACACTCATTTTACAAAAAATCTGGGTTTTTTTATAAAAATGAACAATTTTCAAAATCCTGATCATTTTTCCAAAAAAGGAAGAAATTTCTGAAGTTTTTGAACATTTTTAAAAAATACGAACAAGCTTTGGAAGCGCAATCATTTTTTGAAATTTGCCAAAAAAATGGAAACACGAACAGTTTTCTGAATTTTTGAAGAAATTTCAGGTTCGAGAATATTTTTTGGAATTTTGAACAAAAAATTCAAAAGCCAGAAAAAAAAAAGAAAAAGGAAATGTTTGGATCTGCGTTGGTATCATTCTTATAGGCTTGCGCTGCCATGTAATCACTAGCTCTCATTATCTATGTTGGCTAGCACGGAAAGATTGTTTGCTGGAGATCTTGTGATCGATCATCGGTAATGCTCCATTTTTTGCGAATTTATAGCCACTACAATGGTCGATCTATGGCACATCTGCTCGCTTCGCTCATTTGCTAGTGGGCCCGCTTAGGCGGGGGGGGGGGGTGCTATGAGTTTGTCCAACAGTCTACCGCAATAAGCGGCAGACAGGAGTTCCCGACGAACTGGCACTTACAAGGGCGCTTGCTTACTCAGTAGTTTGCTGGGAGCTCCTATATGGAAAAGGAAAAGTGCATATATGGGTCGAGTCATTCGTGTGGGTCTCGCACGTCGGCCCGACGTGGCGGATGCGTGTGGGCATCCCTATATCCGCTCCACATATGGGCCGGGTATGAGGGGTGTCAGACAACCCGAACGTATGACCTTGGTTTGGGGGGTCTTGGTTGGGTGGCGTTCTTCGGCCCGGGCGATGTTCGGGCAGCCGATCAGACATTTGGGGGGGGGGGGAGTGCGACTCATTGAAAACGAACATACAAGAGGCGTTGTGCACCTTCTAAAGTTGTATCTGAACTCATTGATGCTACCTCGGCATCGTGATATAAGTAGAGAGTCGATGAGGTGTTCAAGCCAATGGATGCCCGAGTGGGGCTTGGGATTCCCCTATTTACCAGGAACATGGCGGACTTCTGGAGTTGGATTCATGAGACTAATGGTTTCTAGGTAAAATCGGCCTATCGGATGCTAGTGTCGACATGCAACAGGAGGGAGGTGTGGTTGGCGGAGTAAGTTGGAAACTCCAACATGACCTTGGAAGGGGGTTCATGGAAGAAATCATGGCAAACTCAAGTGCCGGCGAAGGTGAGAATGTTCATGTGAAGATTATTAAAACACTCTATACCAACAAATGATGTGTGGGCACACATGCATATGGCTACATCCAATGCTTTTTGTGGATCACCAGATTCTTGGAGAGATTCTCTAGTAGAGTGCACGATGGCGAGATGCACGTAGGCATTGGTCGATGGCGAGTTGGCTTAGTCAATCATATCAAATACCGAGCCAAATGCAAAACATTGGCTTTTCTTGCAGATGGAATCACTATCGCATGATACTTTTTGTGAAGCTCGCAGTCACTCTATGGGTGATATGGTCTGCGCGTTGGAAGGCCATCCATGAGGGCGTTCTAGAGTCCACAAGCTACATTCAGTTTTATTATCAGGTTTATTGATAAGCTCGAGATGATCAAGCTGGCGCCGACCCCGACATCCCATGGACAACCAGCAATGCAACCGACCTTCGACCAGCGCCCAAAGGGCCCTTCGGGGGACTACGTGAAAATGCACGAGGACGCCAGGGTGCGCACAGGAGTGGTGGATCGGCCGCTGCCATATGCAGAGATCGAGACGGATTTTTTTCTAGGAAGCTGTTCACTGGTCATTGGAGGCATGGACGACCCTTCCATCTTGGAGGCTACCGCATGCAGAGAGGTCCTGTGTCATTGACACAAGACCTTCATCTCCATTGTATCATGATTGCTTCTGGCGCCAAACAGGTGATACGAGATTCAAAGTGGGAGCCAAGAAAGAAACGGACCCATTATAAGCGAGATCAAGTTGCAAGCGTCTTATTTAGATTGTATCTTTTCTTTCTATGATTGTGTTGTTAACAATGAAGCATATAGTTTAGCTAGATTTTCGCTTTCTTTAGGTCTGAGACGTCACGTTTGGCTTGGACAATCCCATGACCCGAACACTATTTCAGATTCTGTGGGTTTTGCCCAATAAAGTTTGTTTCACCCCAAAGAAAACCTTTCTAAATTTGTAAAAAAATCAGCGACACTTATTTTAGAATGAAGGAAGTATTATTTTATTTGCTAAGATATGTTAGTAACAAAATGTCCCAAGCTCCATTAAGATACTCCCTCCGTTCCCAAATATAAGTCTTTCTAGAGATTCCAACAAGTGACTACATACGGAGCAAAATGAATGAATCTACACTCTAAAATATGTCTACATACATCCTTATGTTATAGTCCATTTGAAATGCCTAAAAAGACTTATATTTAGGAACAGAGGGAGTAGTATACATGTATATCGTGCAAGGAAAGCAAAACCGTGCTGCGTTCGGCTAATTTTCTTTAAATAATACATTTTTTTTGTTAATTTTCATAAATATTACGCCGGATAAAAAAATTTCAAAAATAATACACCGTCGGCCCGCTGCAGGCCGACTGGGCCTAGTCGGCCCACAGCAGGCCGATTGGATTCCAGTCGGCCTACAGCTGGCCGACTGGCCCCTGTCGGCCCATTGTGGGCTGATTGCGTCCTGTCGGCCTACTGTGGGCCGACTAGAGCTAATTGGCATAAAAATATATGTTTAAAAAAATGTTAATCATGTAACTAAAAAATGTTAAACGTGTATAAAAAATGTTCCTGATGTATACAAAAAATGTACAATATATATGCAATAATGTTGACATAAAAAATATGTTTTGAAAAGTGTTAAGCATGTATTTAAAAATTGTTAAATGTGTGTATAAAAAATGTTCCTTATTTATACAAAAAATATAGAATGTGTATGAAAAAAAGTTGATACCAAAAAATTATGTTTGAAAAATATGTTTGAAAAGTTGACATTTTTTCAAATACTTGATTAAAAATTGTTAAATGTGTGTATAAAAAATGTTCCTTATCTATAAAAAAATATAGAATGTGTATGAAAAAAAGTTGACACCAAAAAAATATGTATGAAAAAAATGTTCCAGTTCCATACAAAAAGAGCAACCAATCATATTTTTTTCACAACCTTGATTTATTTTTTGTCATCAACTCACCAACATAATTTTTTGGTGTCAAATTTTTTTCATACACATTCTATATTTTTTGTATAAACAGGAACATTTTTGATACACATATTTAACAATTTTTAAATACATGATTAACACTTTTTAAAACATACTTTTTATGTCAACATTTTTGCATATATATTGTACATTTTTTTATACATCAGGAACATTTTTTTATACACGTTTTATATTTTTTAATTACATGATTAACATTTTTTTAAACATATATTTTTTATGCCTATTTTTTGCAAAAACTATTAGCCCACAGCGGGCCAATTAGCTCCAGTCAGCCCACAGTGGGCCGACAGGACCCAATCAGCCCACAGTGGGCCGACAGGGGCCAGTCGGCCAGCTGTAGGCCGATTGGAATCCAATCGGCCTGCTGTGGGCCGACTAGGCCCAGTCGGCCTGCAGCGGACCGATGGTGTATTATTTTAAAAAAAAATTTACCCAGCGTAATATTTATGAAAATTAATAAAAAAATGTATTATTTAAAAAAATTTAGCCTGCGTTCGCTCCTGGATGCGGCAAAGAGATCGATCGAGCAGGAAAAGCTGGCGTGCACCCGCATGCGGCAGCTGAGCACTGACGAACACCGACTGTCACCGAAATGGTAAAGTTGAGCACTTCGCTTGGTTCCCTAATTATACAACCTTTTAGTCCCGACTCGTCATCTTAGACACCGTTCGATAATTAGACACTCCGACCCTCACTGACCACTTTAGTCACTAATTCACTTTGGGCACGTACAATGCATAGCCCTAAGATGATGCCTCGTGTGTCACGTAGGATCAGATATCAGGTAAAGTAGATTCGAATAGGAAAGTGGGATCCTCTACAGAAGGTGGGTGCTTGTTGAGAAAAAATGTGGTCTGGTGTCAAAAGCTGAAAAGGTTGGAATGAAAAGTAGATATATATATGTAGTAGAGTTTTTATTTTTTATTTTTTAACGAGGCCCACTAGTGTAGGTGGCTCAAACTATTTTTTGACACGGGGCATCTGTATCCATATGCCATTATTGTACATTGCCCTTACTGGTCACTGTATAACTATGACATTGCTCCGCGGCGAGTCGATGCATCCTAAGACTATCCATAGTGAGAGTAACATAGATCATAATAGAACACATATCTAGGCAAAACAGATAACATGACACCTAATTATAGGGAAAGAAAGGCATGTGGTAGTTACTCATACTATGAATAACATACACATACCAAGATAAGGTGAATCTACAATCAAATAAATAAAATGTTGCATGACACCACATGTATGTTACTCCCCACTATAGAGCTAGCAACAATAGTTTAATAAGGGCATCCTCAACACCGACCCTCAAATCTTCCGCAACCGTCTGGATCGTGCTGTCCAGACCACGGAAGCCATCCAACGCAGTCCTGTGTCGGTCCGCTGAGCGATCCGGACGCGTTTTCTCCCTTAAATCGGAGACAAAAATGGGGGAGGTTTGCGGGAGTCTGGATTGATCCCAAGCCCGCTTGTGACCGCCCTGGCCCACCAAAAACCCCTCTCCCCTCCCGCACGCACTTCCCGCCCGGCGCCAGCTGTCCGCATTCATGCTGCTGTAGAACGCACCGCTCCGCATTGAAGGCGCCTCATGGCGGACGTGACCTCTTACTACCTCTGTCATTGAAGCGGCGCGCCGGCTGAGAGCGCCGCCCACTGCACGCCCAGCTGAACACACCTCCTCGACGCATTCATATGCCTCCATAAAATCTGCGTGGAAGCCAAGAAACCTACTTCGGCCACACGTCTGTTCATGAGCGGGCCGACATTAAACACAAACGCTGGGCGAGCTCGTCCTGTTTGCCCTCTATTTAAACGAGGCCAGTCGCCGGGCAAGAATCGCACCCCTCCGCCGCTCCCCGATCTCCTCCTTCATCATTTTCAACACTCTTCCGATGGGCCGGCTGGGTGGCCCATCGAGCCCGCCGAATACAAGCGAGCCAACTCGCTGCTCCACCTCCCTCGCCTAACTCGACGGAGCAAGTTGACGCCTCAAGTCAGCGCGTCATTCAACAACTCGCCGCTCCAAGCCAACTCGATGAGGAGTGGCGAGTTGCTCAACTTCGGCACAACGGGGAGCACGGCGGCACGGGCATCGCCGCATCCAGTACAAGCGACCGCGCCATCCGCCGTTGACACACGCGTAACCGCGCCATGCATGCAAAGAAAGAAGTCACATGCGCGGATGTCGATGAGGTGGCGGCCGGCACATCCGTTCCCGCCGCCATCATCGACGAGAAGCAGAACATGGGAGGCCGTCGCCGGTTGGGTCCCAAGAAGGCCGCCACCGACGCGTCGCCGGCTTGTACAGCCAATGACCTATCCGGTTCTTCTTTATCTTAGACCATCCTGGGCACCCGTCTGAGCTTCACGGAAGCACCCTCTTCGCCGGACATAGGGAAGATACGAGGGAAGAATATGCCCCTGGGACTCCAGCAATCCGGTGAGTGATACGTCTCCAATGTATCTACTTTTCCAAACACTTTTGTCCTTGTTTTGGACTCTAATTTGCATGATTTGAGTGGAACTAACCCGTACTGACGTTGTTTTCAGCAGAATTGCCATGTTATTTTTGTGCAGAAATACAAGTTGAATGACCTGAAACTTCACGGAGTCACGTTTTGGAATTAATAAAAAATACTGGCGAAAGAATCAACAGAAGGGGCCCCACACCCTATCCACGAGGGTGGAGGGCACCCCCCTAGGGCGCGCCCCCTGCCTCGTGCCCCCCCTGGACCTCCACCGACCTCAACTCCAACTCCATATATTCACGTCCGGGGAGAAAACAAATCAGAGAGAAGAATTCATCACGCTTTACGATACAAAGCAGCCGCCAAGCCCTGTTCTTCCTCGGGAGGGCAGATCCGGAGTCCGTTCGGGGCTCCGGAGAGGGTAATCCGTCGCCATCGTCATTATCAATCATCCTCCATCACCAATTTCATGATGCTCACCGCCGTGCGTGAGTAATCCCATTGTAGGCTTGCTGGACGGTGATGGGTTGGATGAGATTTACCATGTAATCGAGTTAGTTTTGTCAGGGTTTGATCCCTAGTATCCGTTATGTTCTAAAATTGATGTTGTTATGACTTTGCCATTCTTAATGATTGTCACTAGGGCCCGTGTGCCATGATTTCAGATCTGAACCTATTATGTTTCCATGAATAAATGAGTGTTCTTGATCCTATCATGCAAGTTATAGTCACCTACTACGTGTTATGATCCGGCAAACCCCGGAGTGACAATAGTCGGCACACTTCCCGGTGATGACCGTAGTTTGAAGAGTTCATGTATTCACTAAGTGCTAATGCTTTGGTCCGGTGCTCTAGTAAAAGGAGGCCTTAATATCCCTTAGTTTCCAATAGGACCCCGCTGCCATAGGAGGGTAGTACAAAAGATGTCATGCAAGTTCTTTTCCATAAGCATGTATGACTATATTCGGAATACATGCCTACATTACATTGATGAACTTGAGCTAGTTCTGTATCACCCTATGTTATAACTGTTGCATGATGAATTGCATCCGACATAATTATCCATCATTGATCCATTGCCTACAAGCTCGTTTCATATTGATCCTTGCTTAGTTACTTTTTCGTTGCCACTGTTAGGATTGCTACAAAACTGTTACTGTTACTTTTGCCACCGTTACTTCCATACTACTTTGCTACTAAATACTTTTCTGCAGATATTAAGTCTTTCAGGTGTGGTTGAATTGACAACTCAGCTGCTAATACTTGACAATATTCTTTGGCTCCCTTGTGTTAAATCAATAAATTTGGGTTGAATACTCTACCCTCGAAAACTGTTGCGATCCCCTATACTTGTGGGTTATCAAGACATTTTTCTGGCGCCATTGCCAGGGACCATAGTTCTATTCTTTGAGTCACTTGGGATTTATATATATTGATCACTATGAGGATTTGAAAGATCAAAGAACCAAGATTTTCCCCTCAACTACGAGGGGAGGTAAGGAACTGCCATCTAGCTCTGCACTTGATTCACCTTCTGTTTTGAGTAAACTTGCGACACCTACACCTGCTATTGATTTTGATATGTCCTACGTTATAGATGATGCCACTTCTGCTATGCATGATGCTTATGATGATACTACTTCTCTGCTTGATAATAACGTGCCACTAGGTGAATTTCTTGATGAACAACTTGCTAGGGTTAAAGAGAATGAAATTACTAAAACTGATGATATTAATGAAAGTGATGATGAAGATTCTCCCCCTAGATATGAATTTCCTGTTATACTCGAGGGTTATGTTATGGATGAAGGAGGGTTATGTTATGGATGAAGAAACTGCTAGAGACTTTCTTGCTTGCAATGATAGATATGATCTTAAGAAACTGTTAGCTAAGCTAAAAGAAAAGTCTTTGAATGCTAGAATGAAATATGACCCTGCTTTTGCTACTTCATCTATCTGTGTTACTGATAAGGATTATGAATTCTCCGTCGATCTTGAGTTAATTACTTTGGTTGAATCTGATCCTTTCCATGGCTATGAATCTGAAACTGTTGTGGCACATCTTACTAAATTGAATGATATAGCCACCCTATTTACTCACGAGCAAAAAATTCGCCATTACTATATTCTTAAATTGTTTCCTTTCTCATTAAAGGGTGATGCTAAGATATGGTTTAATTCTCTTTCTGCTGGTTGTGTGCGTAGTCCCCATGATATGATTTATTACTTCTCTGCAAAATATTTCCCTGCTCATAAGAAACAAGCTGCCTTGCGGGAAATATTTAATTTTGTGCAAACTGAAGAAGAGAGTCTCCCACAAGCTTGGGGGAGGCTTCTCCAATTACTTAATGCTTTGCCTGATCATCCTTTCAAGAAAAATGAAATACTTGATATCTTTTATAATGGACTAACCGATGCTTCCAGAGACCACCTAGATAGTTGTGCTGGTTGTGTTTTCATGGAAAGAACTGTTGAGCAAGCTGAATTGCTATTGAATAATATATTGAGTAATGATAATGATTGGATACTTCCTGAGCCAACTCCTAACCCAACTCCGAAGAAAAGGGCTATTCTATTTCTCAGTCCTGAAGATATGCAAGTGGCAAAGAAATCTATGAAAGAAAAAAGTATTAAAGCTGAAGATGTTAAGAATTTACCACCAATTAAAGAAATACATGGTCTTGATAACCCGACACAGGTAGTAAAGGTAAATTCTCTCTATATATTTGATGAAGGTGATATTCCTCGTAATAAGTCTGCTAGTCAATGCTTGGATGTGTTTGATAATTTCATTGTTCGACAAGAAAACTTCAATGCTTACTTTGGTAGACAATTGAAATGCAATGCTTATATGATTAAACACTTTAGTGATTATATGTCTAGAGTTAAAGGTGATGTTAAGCTTATTAGTAAACATGCTTCCATGGTTACAACTCAGGTAGAACATGTGCTTAAAGCACAAGATGATTTGCTCAGTGAGTTAAATAATAAGAACAATGATAACGATGTTAGAGTTATGACTAGAGGTGGTAAAATGACTTAGGAACCTTTGTATCCCGAGGGCCATCCTAAGAGAGGTGAGCAAGATTCTTAGAAAATTAGTAGTGATACACCTAGTCCTACTAAGAAAAAGAAAAAGAAAAATGATAGGACTATGCATGCTTCTAGTGAACCTGTTATAGAC
Organism: Triticum aestivum; assembly: GCF_018294505.1. Taxonomy (NCBI): domain Eukaryota; kingdom Viridiplantae; phylum Streptophyta; class Magnoliopsida; order Poales; family Poaceae; genus Triticum; species Triticum aestivum. The sequence continues at coordinate 538,017,445 of NC_057795.1, forward strand.
ACACATGAGAATCCCAATAATATTTCTATTTCTGATGTTGAAACACAATCTGGTGATGAACATGAACCTAGTGATAATGTTAATAATGGTGTTCATGTTGATGCTCGACCTAGTAATAATAATGATATAGAGATTGAACCTGCTATTGATCTTGATAACACACAATCAAAGAATCAACATTATGATAAGAGAGACTTCGTTGCTAGGAAGCATGGTAAAGAAAGAGAACCAGGGATTCAGAAACCTATGCCTTTTCCTTCTAAGCCATCCAATAAAAAGGATGATGAAGATTTTGAGCACTTTGCTGAAATGATTAGACCTATCTTTTTGCGTATGTGTTTGACTGATATGCTTAAAATGAATCCCTAAGTATATGAAAGATATTGTCACAAATAAAAGAAAGATATCGAAAGCTAAAATTTCCACCATGCTTGCCAATTATACTTTTAAGGGTGGAATACCAAAGAAACTTGGAGATCCAGGAGTACCAACTATACCACGCTCCATTAAAAGAAACTATGTTAAAACTACTTTATGTGATCTTGGAGCCGGTGTTAGTGTTATGCCTTTCTCTTTGTATCGTAAACTTGATTTGAATAAGTTGACACCTACTGAAATCAATTTGCAAATGGCCGATAAATCAACTGCTATACCCATCGGTATTTGTGAGGATGTGCCTGTTGTGATTGCAAATGTTACTATCTTAACAGACTTTGTTATTCTTGATATTCCTGAGGATGACAGTATGTCGATCATCCTCGGTAGACCCTTTTTGAATACTGCAGGGGCTATTATTGATTGCAACAAAGGCAATGCCACTTTTCATGTTAATGGTAATGAGCATATGGTACACTTTTTGAAGAAACAACCTCAAGTTCATAGTACAAATTCTATTGGAAAAATTTCAACAATTACTATTGGAAGTCTTGAATTCCCTCTTCCTACTGTCAAAAAGAAATATGATATTCTTATTGCTGGGGACATGCATATCCCCGTTGAGGTAACATAGTGTTATTCGAAAATTCTCCGGTTTCATGTTATTCGAAAGAGGTTTGTTAACAAGACTTGATCAACGTTGTTAGTGGATTCCTTTTGATGAGCATGAGATGGATGAAGTTAGAAAGCACAACCTTATGTATCCTCCTTCTACTTTCTGTTATTTAGTTTAAATAAAGCAAAATAGTATTTTCTGTCTGTTTTCTGAATTACCCGTGTAATAAGAAAATACCCCAAAAATAAAAGTTCTCCAAATGCCCTAAAAATTCAGTATGATTTTTTGTAGAATATTTGAGAATTTCTGGCACTTAGAACACACCAAGGGGACCCACCATTTGGCCACAAGGGTGGAGGGCGCGCCCTACCCCCCTAGGCGCGCCCCCTGCCTCATGGGCCCCATGTTCCCCCTCCACTTATTCCAGTACCCACACACTTCGTCTTCCTCCAGAAAAAATCATCCCGTAGATCGAACTCGTGTTCTTGCTTGTTTTGCTGCCATTTTTGATCTCCTTGCTCATAGCTCCATTCACAAAACTGCTTTGGGGGATTGTTCTTTCGGTATGTGACTCCTCCAATGGTCCAATTAGTTTTTGTTCTAGTGCTTTATTTATTGCAAATTTTTGCTGCTGAGGTGACCCTGTTCTTGAGCTTGCATGTCAAATTTATATGGTCCAAAGTAGTTTTAAAGCATGATATAGTCTCTAGGTACTTGTGGGAGTAGTTTCTATCAATCTTGTTGAGTTTGGTTCACTTTTATTTTGAGTCACTAAAATTTTTAGAAATTTTCAGAGGAAGAAAATGTTGAAGATATTGTTGAGAGGCTCCTCGAGCCAAAGTTCGAACAAAAAGAAGAATGAAGAGAATAAAAAGCCCAAATACAACCTTCCCCGCACCGCGGAGGTTCGACCGTGTGAATGGCCTTGTGATGCATTCTTGAGGGCCGCTGGAATTTATGAAGAATTTTATTACTTGGCTGAGAATGCAGGCATCCCTGAATTCATCCACGATAAGTTGGATCAATACCTCCTACTCACTAATATTTTCGTGCAAAACTTTCATTTCCATGCTAGGAGATCAGCACCTTCGGTGGACTTTTATTATATGATGAGTTTAAGGAGATGTCACTCTATGATTTTTTTTGTGGTTTGCAAGTTGCCCTTTGAGGGCAGCGTCGAGGAACCACATCCTAGTGATGTGGATGAATTTATTGATAAAATTGTTGTAGGGGAAACAAGAAAAGTGTCAGATGCAAGAACTACTAGTATACATTTTCCTGTTCTACGTTACTATGCAATATTTGCTAGTAGATGTTTAATTGGTCGCGGGAACAGTGGGGGCCTTAGTGCTCCTGACCTTGCCATTTTGCGCCATGCTTTGCTTCGTGATAGAACTTTCAGTTTAGGTGCTATGGTTGCTAAACGGTTGAGTCTAAACCATACAAAGGGCCCCATTTTTGGAGGTATCTTTTCTTCACGTCTTGCTAAATACTTTGAGATACCTATTAGGCATTATGAGAAAGAGGAAAAGGTGTCGCCCACTATTTTCTTATACTATAAAGTATGGTAGCACATGATTTCATTGGTAATGATAAGGAGAAGACACTTGAACTTTGTATTTAGTAAAAACTACTTGTCAGATTATTACCTTGCCTGCACCTTCTTTGTTTAACATTCATTCAAGCATATACCTTATCATGACCGACGACATTTATGCGTACTGCGAGTGGACACAGTCCCTAGAGCCTGAGCCTGAGCCATCTCCTGATCCATATCAGGAGTCTATTTATCAGTGGAATCCGCAGGAGCTCGGTAACCAGTGGCACCCCGAGGATCCTCCTCAGTACACCGGAGAGGACCACTTTGATCCATGGGCATAGACCAACTTAGGCTAAAAGCCTAAGCTTGGGGGAGTACGTATTTCTCACGGACATTACATTCATGTTCACACACTCATTCTAGTTTTCGGTGTTCATACTTTTTTTATTGTACTATCCATGCTAGTTTATTTTCTTTCCTTGCTTTCTTCTTGTGTGTTTGAAAAACTTTGAGAACAAACCAAAAATAATTAGCTGTAGCTTTTAGCTAGTTTACTTTCCATGCTTGTAGTAGTATAATTAAAAGAAAGCCCCAAAAGATTTCTCGTTCTTCTTTTGCTTGTTGGGAGCTTTCCCATGTAAATAGTTTTTCCGGTTCTTTTCTTTTCTTTGGGGATCAAGAGGAGAAGACCACGATGAAAATGATGAGTGGCTCACTTATGCATTATTGTTGATCTAACAAAGAGCCCATATTACCTTGTCTTCTCCTTTGAATTAAATATTTGCAGATTCTAGCTTAGTCCAATGCACGTGCACTATTATTATTATCCACACCATTCGGTCGTGCAAGTTAAAGGCAATAATGACGATATATGATGAAATGATTGAGATGAGGAAAAGCTGGTATGAACTCGACCTATCTTGTTTTTGTAAATATGATTAGTTCATTGTTCCTGATTCAACCTATTATGAAAGAAACATGTTTGCAATGACAATTAGAGATTATAGTTACTCATGCCATGCTTAATTAGCTAGGAGTCTATAATGGTTTACCTTGCGTGCCAACATGCTACTAAAATGGTTGTGATGTGGTATGATAGGGTGTTATCCTCCGTTGAATGATTCGAGTGGTGTCGTGGAATTGTCACGGCAGATGTCCTTAGTGTGAGGACTTAGTCGCGAGGCCACCACATCTATGCAGTAGCTTGAGAGGGGTTGGGAGGAATCAAGAGACACAACACAAGACAAGGATTTAGACAGCTTCAGGCCCCGGGAAACATCATCCGGTAATAACCCTACATGTTGTTTATGGCTAGGTCTCATTATGATCATGAGGGAGTCGCCGGTAAGCCGACTCTTTGTGTCTAGCCGTAAAGATTGTTTTTCTGCCTCTCTTGGGTGCCCTACCCCTCCTTATATAATTTGAAGGGGCGGGTTACATGACTAGTCCTTGTAGGATTAGGATTACTCAATTACAAGTGGAGTCCTAGTCTTGCTTCCTTTGTAGGGGAATATTCCTTACGCTTTCCTCTTAAGCCGGCCCTCTGGGCCTTGGGCCTAGTCCTCTAACTGACTCGCCGTCAGGGACATCCGTGAGTCGCCAGGCTCGTGAGTCGTCAGACCAGTGAGCCGCCAGACTCGTAAGTCGCCAGTCCTCCGGCAAGTTACCAATGAAAATGACAAGCCCGGCCGGGTCATACCGCGGGATATATCCCAGACATTAGCCCCCAGTTTAATTTGGATTTATCCATGTCAAACTGATCCTGTAAAATAAACACAAGAACAAACTTGATAGGTTATGCTCCGGGTTAAATAATTTCCTGAACCGGCACCTGGTCATCCTTAAGTCCTTGTCATTTCCTCCTGGATGCATGCTCAAGATCTTATAGCAAATCTACTTTAACAGATATGTTCAAACTTTGCCAATGTAAAAAATCCAGATACTTCTTTTGAAAAATTCGGGTCAACAGGCCAGCTTCAGAACCAATTTGCTGACATTGGTCTCTTGTAGAGAAATATTGTAAGAAATAACCCTCTCGAGTCGGCTTCCAAAGTGCCGGCTTAAAATATAGGTCTTGAAATACTCATCTGATTTTCAACTGGCTTAAAGATGTAGATCTTGCCGAGTTATAATTTCCAAAATCTCCGGGTTATAAAGATTGATGGTGCCGAGTCATAATTGTTGTTGACACCGGGTCATGTAATTGATCTTCCTGATTTTCTCAAAACTGAGAATTTGAAGATGTTCCTCCTTTATATGCATAATACATGTAGCCCCCAAGTGCCGGGTTGTCATGCTTGCAGCAACCTGGGACTTGTAATTGCCTTATGCTCATAAAAACTTCAACCAGTGTAGCCCCCAAGGGCTGGGTCATTATGCAATAATGAGCAAGGACTTTGTAGATATAACCATGTAAACTTGAACAACAATGTGTAGCCCCCAAGGGCCGGCTCAATAAGATAATATTGAGCCGAGACTTTATATATACTTCTTTGAAAAGAACATCATATGATGTAACCCCATCATGGGGCTTGAACCCACGTCCACAAGGTTAAGAGCTTTGTGCTTTACCAACTGAGAAGTGGACCCTTCAATATAATGGATTAAGACTTGTGTACCTTGAATTGTTGATAGGAGCAATTGGTACCCCAAGGGCCGGCTCATTATGATCTGATGAGTCGGATCTTCAATAAGGCCAGTAAAAATGACTTTGCATTAGCCCCCAAGTGTCATGGTGCATGCTTGCAGTGACATGAAACTTGCATATTTAATGTAATCTTAACTTGAATAATGTAGCCCCCAAGTGCCGAGTCGTAAGCCTGCAGCAACTCGAGACTATTCCTTCCATTGTAGAATAAATTATATCCATTGATAAAATAATAGCCATTGCACCAAAGCGACTTTGAATACCTTATCTGTTGACAAGTAAATCCGGAGTTTTAAATACCCGGCGGCTCTTGGCCGATGGCGATTTAATACGCCTCCATTGTAAGCCGGAATTGTTATAACCCGGCGGCTTATAGCCTTTTCGCAAATCCAGAACGGATAATCATTTTGAAGCATCAATTTTAATGATGAGCTTGGACTTAAGCATTTATATAAGTCATAGTTCTGCAAATCCTGCACAGAGTTTAAACAACATATGCCCTGGCGACTTAACTTCAAAAGCCAGGGCGGGTAACAACCTAATATAGTCTTATGTAATTACTGAAAAGACTAAGCCAGGCCATTCAAGCCTAAACATATTGGCGACTTAAAGTCAAAAGCCAGTGCGGGTTAATAAACCTCACATATTTATATAACCAGGGAAACATACCTTTAGAATTGACTTAGACTGTCGATTTACATCACCATATCACTACAAAAAAAAACACTTCCGTGATGATACGTGTTTGTCACAGTAGGTCGCATTTTTTGTCATGCATGTACATCCATGACAAATTTATGACAAAATCAAGATAGTCATACCTGTGCATTCGTAGAAGTGTTCCATGACATTACCAAAATTATCATCACGGAAGTGTCCACTTCCATGACGATAAATCGCGCGCCACAGAAGTGCTTTCGTCAAGGGTGACCGACACGTGGCATCCACCGTAACGGAACGCCGTTAAGCTATCGGGTCGGGTTTTGGATCCGATAACCCGTTAACATCCCCGACCAATGGGGATTTTCCATGTGTAAAATCATCATTGGCTGGAGGAGACACGTGTCAGGTCCGCGCTGGCACAGGTGTCACTCATCCAATGGGCGAGACGCGCCTACGATATGTTGACACGTGGACCAGCCCCATCAAGTTTAAATGGGCCGGCCCAACTAAAGGCCCACAAGATTCTGCGGACCATAATGGGCCGGCCCAGCTAAAGGCCCACGAGATTTTGTGGACCATAATGGGCTGGCCCAGCTAACGGCCCACAAGATTTTGCGGGCCATAATGGGTCGGCCCAGGTAAAGGCCCACAAATTTTTGTGTGCCATAATGGGCCGGCCCAGGTAAAGGCCCACAAGATTCTTGCAGATCATAATGGGCCGGCCCGGCTAAAGGCCCACGATATTTCGCCGACATTAATGGGCCGGCCCAGCTGTAGGACCACAAGAATTTGAGGACCCTAGTAGGCCGGCCCATTAACTGGCTGCCATGTTTTGGGCCAAATGCCGGCCCATATTTGATCCGGTCCATTAATGGCCTGTCACGTTTCGGGCCTAATAGTGGCCCATATGAGATCCGGCCCGTTAAAAGCCTACCACGTTCTGGGCCAAATTACGACCCAGATCAGGTACGACCCTTTAAGAGGCTATGGGCTCAATTATGGCCCATATCAGATTCGGCCCGTCAACTGGACACTATGCTTTTGGGCCCACTTGCTAGAGGCCCACTTAGTAATTCGGCCTGACATTAGTTTTGGCCTCTTAAGGACCCGTTTAACATTTCGGCCTTATATTAATTTCGGCCTGTTAAATGCCTGTCATATAGTTGGGCCTAACTACGGCCCGGTTTGCATCCGGCCTGCTCGTAGCTGATATCTGATTGGGCCAAACAAGGACCGAGACAATTTTGGCCTGTTAAAAGCCCGTGATTTGATTCGCACAATCATGGGTCGGGGTTATTTCGGGCTGTTGCCGGCCCGTTAGCTGTTCGGCACGTTTCAGGCCCAACCTCCATCGTGATTGCATGATGGCCCGATTATGTACCATAATTTTACGGTTTGGCTGGTTTACTACGAAGACAAGATATATATACAGTAAAATAACTGCAACATCGTGAATAAGAAAAAACCTAGACTATACAATAAATAAATTACAGCATATTACATCCACTAGGCATCAAAGTTCGCCACTATGATAATAAAGCACAAGCAGATAGCAGATTACATACACTGGGCATCAAGGATCGCCACCAGTGCAAATAAACACGCCAACAAAATAATATACAAAACCGACAACACTTCAATAGAGTTCACGAAAGGTTAACCCTACTGGGGAGCTGCAACGCAAGCAGCTGAGCAAGATGATGAGACTGCGCTTGTTCAACACTTAAATCTTCCTCATTCTGAAAGATAAACAAGCAGACAGATGACAGGTTTTGCACATAAAAGTATTAGTGCTGACAATTCATCACATTTCTTACTGACGAATAAAGTGGCATAGTTTAAAATTGCATTAACACAATATGGTATTGTTTAGGTCAAGACATGGCAGGAAATGACATTGTGAAGGAGTTGGCAGCTTCGTGACACCACTGGATTACAGATCAAGAACTCATAAGTATCAATGGTTAGTGTGCTGTCAATTTATCCCATTTCAGATTGGCAAATAAAGAGATGGTTTAAAAATACTCCCTTCGTCTGGAATTACTTGTCATCAAAATGGATGTGTCTAGAACTAAAATACATCTAGATACATCCATTTCAATGACAAGTATTTTCGTACGGAGGGAGTAGTAGAATGATATGACATTGTTCATAGTTAAGACATTGCAGAATATGACATTGTGCTATAGTGGGTAGGTTCACCACACCACTGGATTACGGATGAAGAACAGAAGCATACATGCAGTGCAAAAGAAGATCACTTGCTCTGTATAGTTTAATTTACATGGTATGAATAAGAAACTTGGTTGTACAACTGAAAACTTAAATTGAGAAAGGACAAACTTTTGTTTATGAACTACATAATAAACTTTAAACATGCAATTTGATGCAAACACCAAAAATAAATAGCTGTTGCAGTCATGCCTAACCAAATATATACAACAAAGTTTGAAGACTTGAGATGGACAAACTTACATTATTGGTGAAGACAGTCTCTATAAAGGCCTTGTCCATGCTGATGGGGGGGGGGCAATTCAAGAAGTTTACCACAGAATCTTCTTCATAAGCATTGCCTTTATTCTACATTTTGTTAAGAGTAAATATAGATGTGATAATATACAAAAAAATGGAGAATATTTAAGATAAGATGAAGAGTGATGCTACATAACCAAGTAGCTATAAATGTAAGTGCAGGGATACAGGCAAAAGGTACAGCCAAGAGCAATGCACAACTAAACTTCTTCAGTACCAACCTTATGGTAAGAGTAACTATAGATCTGATGTGTAGAAAATGGAGGGCAAAGGAAAATAAGCTGCAGAGTGATGGTACATGAACAACTACCTATCATTATAAGTACACTAATAAAGGACAACATGTACTTACAAGAACAATGCAGAGCTAAGAAAACATTGGCATTGGATATATTCTACACTAATGTAACCATTCATACAGATTAGATAATTTGCAGCGAACAATTGATAAGCAAGCTATCATGCATACTGCTGTCACATAATGAACCAGGTATGTATGCAAGTACAGTGATACAGGACAACAGGTACTAACAAGAGCAAAGCAGTGGGCAGCATATTTGCGATATCCTGTCGTCTTTTCAAACCGGAATTCTTCTTCGAGCAGATTTCCTGCAAACAAGATCCGTAAGGCACATGCGGGAAAGTAGAAGTTTAAATTGTCATGTGATTTCATAGACAGTACCTCATCCTGGGAACGAGACCAGTGCATAACAAGGTTTTTCCATTCAATGTCTTCTAAATTTAGCACAGGAGACTTCACCGGAAATTCGTTTATAGATTTGCCACCAAAGTGTGATTTCCTCAGGTAACACCGATACTGCTGCAATGCTTCCTTGAAAAGCACAAGCAAGCTTTGCTCGTCATGACTATCCAGATGGACCCTCGCCTAGTTACAAAAATGTAATGTAAATCATTGATGTGTTCAATTAGCAGAAAACAGGAAAATAATAGCCATGAATAATAGCACTTACACGTAAGTTGGACAGGAAGATGTGAAAATGGTGTTTGTCTTCACAATAATCTTCCCATGATGGGAATATATGCACGTAGTCCCTAACAACATTGAAAGCATTGTCGTTTAAACTGGGAATAAATGGAATGGGGTTCCAATCTGTAGGAATTGGCCGTCTCTGCAGTTGGGATAGGTCTTCGGCCGGTGGACTTGCTGTACTTTTTGCTGGAGTGGGATTTTTCTGTGGTACAGCTGGTGCTATGGCAAATGAAATCGGTATACCTTTTGCTGGAGTGCAGGTCCTGTGTGGTGGGGCTAGTGGTGTGGCCAGTGAAGTATGGGTACAGTCTGCTGGAGTCGGTCCTACGTTTTGTGTCACTGGTTGTACATCCAATATAAGTGGGGTCCTGTCTGATTTCTCCGGCACCACCACGTTTTTCAAGGACTTTGCTGGTGCTCCTTTAGGTTCGGCAATCACCCTATTCCTTTTTGATGTCTGATGCACACGAACAACATTTGAGTGGAAAAACATGGTATGATGACAGATGGAATATGTATTGATAATGGATGGGCATGGCATCTCGACATATATGATGAGTACACTAAGCAGATGGCGGTGCAACAAAGTAGAAGAAATGCAAGACAACATATGCAAGATACCCGCAATCAATAAAACATTGCCAAATTAGAACAGGCACCTTGATGGGTGAACAGGACAGGCCATCTGCCTTTAACTCCTCGAGGTTAGAATAGTAATTAGGATCATATTCCAAACAAGAGTCAACAGGTGGGGAGCATATGAGTTTCATTGCATCCAGAATGGCACTCAATGCCTTGGTGCCAATTTTGTAAGTCATTGCAGTGTTTAGCTTCAAGAGTGGACTGCTGCTAGTGCGACACAAAGCAGCTACACAGATCATAGTGTAGATATAATGGGAAAACCTTAAGCATCAGAGTAAAATCAGCAAAGTGGAACTTGCTGGAATATATGTGCTAGTATTGCCGGTACAGCTAGAAAGGCTTCGAATACCAGCTCTCTTCAAGTGAAGGTGCGGTACTGTTAATATTAGTATAACTCTCAAAGGCGACACAGCTCCGCGCATTTCCTTGCTATTCTTATAGGATTCAAGTGGGCAGGCCACTACAAATCCTATTCCTATGTTTACAAGATCCTACGAATCAAAGAGGCTCAAAGTGTCCATCACAACCAACCATATAGACCTATACACTGCAAATGTCCCTGCTCATCTTCAGTACAAGGAACATATTGTACTACTAGCATACTCCCTCCATTCCAAAATATAAGTCTTGGTAGAGATTTCCACTATGGATCACATACAGATGTATCCAGATACATTTTAGAGTGTAGATTCACTCATTTTGCTCCATATGTATTCCATGGTGGAATCTATACAAAGACTTGTATTTAGGAATGGAGAGAGTACATATTAAAGAAGAACGGAAGAGGAACATGGTAAAGAAGAGCAAGCAGATTTTGGATAATAAAATGTTGGTTGCGCAGTGCCCACACATGATGAACTAGAGCGCGTTAAGAATGCAACTCCCAGCTGTCTCTCGACTATATCAGGCGGTTGGATGAAGATCCTACGTCTCCTAACCCTTCTTCTTCCTCGTCTCTGATTCTTCCCATACAGAACACCGCACGGGCCGCCGGCCGGACCACCGGCCCCCATCGCCTGTGTTCCTCTGCCACCCCACCCCCCACCCGCGTCGAGTTTTCTTTGTTCGGCGAGGCCCCACAACCACCCGAGCCCCTTGGATCGCACCGGCGAATTCCGGCGAGCTCTAGAAAATCGACTGACCCAATTTTGAAATTTAGTCTACTGTGATTTAACGAGTGTGGAATATAAAAGGGGAAAACCATAAGAATTGGGAGTATAGTGTTGAGCGTGCCATGGCGGATCTAAAGGTGCAAACCGAACAAAGGCAACTTCGCAACCAAGACAAGAAATCAGAGTAAAGCAGTGGCGATCTATTTTCTTGCTGCGATAAATAAGTTGAGCAGATACGAAAGAGTACCGCCTCCGGTGCGGTGCCGTGTACGCATCTGCTGAGAATTTGACGGTGCTACGGTAGCGATGGCTGTCGGCGGCGTGGAAGCAGATCTAGGAGGGTAGACGGTGGAGGCGGGGTGCGGTGGACGAGACGGTCGTAGGAGCGGCGCCGGCAAGGTGGACGACAGCGGGGATGAAGTGAGAGGACGGGATGCAAGGATCCCGGTCCGAAGGCGTGGATGAGAGAGGTCGATCTCTTGTAATGGACGGTGGCGTCGGTGTATCAGCTCCGGCATGGTGGAGGAGGACGGGATGGATGGGGTGGCGGACGGCGGCGGACGGAGGAGGGTGGGGTGGAGAGGGTGTTTTGGCGCCCACGGAGTACGAATGGGGAAAAGGGAGGTAGAGAGGAAGGGGGGAACCATGTATTCAGGACACGCTTGTCTCAAATGCGAGGAAATTTACAAACTTAGCCCCCGTTTCAAATTTCTACTACATCACAACAACATTAGTCGGTTGGGGATAGGACAGTAATCTCGCATACACCAAATATTTGCCGACGAGAGTTTGTTTTTGGCGCCCACCGTGTATGAATATGAATCGGGGAGGGAGTCGATTTCGGCCGAGGGCACACTGTGTTTTGGCGCCCACCGTGTATGAATCCGGGTGAGAGGCGGTTACGTCACGTTTGGGTGAAATTACAAACCTACCCTTATCGAAACCAATAGATATCCAGCAGATATGCTTTGCGTGGTAGGGATAGGCAGTAGTGATTTCCATCTCGCAGATTTTGGTTTCGGGCAGTTACTGCGACTTTCCCCGCTTCGTTCAAATTTTGCATAGTGCACGTTTACCGTGCCAACTCAATTCAAATGCCGTTTGTATTCTACTATTTTTTTTTGGGCAGGATCCATTTTCAATTGGAATTACATTCTATATACATCATTTTTTATATATACTTTCAAAAGCACAACAAAGAATTCTGCTCCTTTGTATGTATAATATGATTTACAAATACAACGATCTCGAAATCTTAAGGTTGAATTCGAATTTTTTTAACCAAATTATGTTCTACTAAAATGTATGGATCAGTAATATCTACATATTAAATAACATAGATGTGCTTGAATTCATATGAGTATGCATGTTTGATAGATCAATTTTGGTTCGAGTATGGATTACATGTACCATCATCTCGAATTCAAATATTTGAATCCCTTTTTGTTCACTCCTTTCATGCCCATCTCTCTCGCATGCATGCTCCTTCAGGTAGCTATCACTCTCTTTTCTCCAGCTCACCCGCACGCTCACATCATGTTTCTCCTATCCTCGCAAACATGGTCTCTCGATGTCTCCCTTGAGAAGTGTCACACTCTCCCTATCATTATACATTACACGGTTTTCATTATCTCTCACGTCTCTACTGTTCTCTGGTATCACTCGGTACCTAAGCTTTCTTTTTCACCGCCACACACAAAGTCTCCACTCGTCTTTCACTTTGTCTTTCTCTCTATGGGATTCTCTCACACACCCTATATGTCTCTACATATGACTCATACCACTAAAATTACTCTCTCTCTCTCCTGTAGACACAACATTTGTCGCGCTCTCCTTTTCGTCTCCATCCCAGACTGACACTGATCAGACAACCCCGACTACCGTCTCCTCTCTCTCTCTCTCACAGACACACACACACACAACTCCTGCTTCCACTCCCATTCCCGACTACCGTCTCTCTCTCACACACACAAAACTCTTGCTTTCGCACCCCGACTCGTATTTCTCTCACAAATATTTATTGACTAGCTAGCCTCTAGATAGGTTTATACACCCGCACACTCATGCTTCCACCATCGCATACATGTCTCTCTCCCGCTCCTTGTATCTATGTAGCTTTTTCTTGCCTTCTTGAGACACGCCCTCTTGATCGTGCACACACACACTATCGCCTCATTTTAAGCTGATATCTATCACACAGACACTACTTGTATCTTTGTCACACACGCACTCCGTCCTCCTCCACTCTCCCTCTCTCTCACACACACATGGGCTTTATGCAACAACTAGCAAGATGCCCATGCGTTGCACAGAACATCAAGATGCATTTGTATGAGTAGTTTATCTTGTGGGGGAAAAGGATGAACGAGGGAAGACCTTATTTGCAAATATGGAGAGGGGTTTGGGTATCTTTTTGCAAAATTGCCATAGTTTCCTTCCTATCCGTCAGATATAGATCGGACGGCCTATATTGCAGGATGGCAAGCACACGATCATCACCGACAATGCTTTTTATAAGAGTAGGGATAAAAAATAGAGTTGGTGATGATGGTGGGCCTGCCATCCTGCAATGTAGGTCGTCCAATTTATATCTGACGGATAAGAAGGAAAATATGGCAATTTACCCACACTCTTCACCACATTTGCAGATAAGGCCTTCCCTCATTCATCCTTTTCTCCCACAAGATCTTGATGTTCCGTGCAACGCACGGGCATCTTGCTAGTAAGAGTAGAAATTAGACATATACCACTTCTCGAATCTTGAAACCAACAACATTCCTCCCTTATCTCATCAAAACCGCCAAAGGAATATATTTTGAGTGAAACATAACATATTTTTAGTGATATACGTATTTCAAAACTAGACTTTTTTTCTATCAAATCGGTGAATATGTATTAATTTACTTTGATCGTGTGGCAACGTATTGGCACATTGCTAGTAGTTATTATAATTGTTTGGACACCAGGCAAACGGTGGAGTACATATACGAAGAGAAGAGGCGCACGCACACAGCCGGCCTCTTGCTGTCTCGCACACATGAGTGTTACGTAAAGGCGATGTTAACAAATAAACCCTAAAACCCTAGGTGCACGATTGCTGCATTCGTGGGTACCGAGTACGTTGTGGATCACCTTTGTAGGAGTTGATGGTCGGGACCACAGGTGAACGACTTGGAGCGCGGTGGCTTGCGAGTTGCCACAAATCGAGTAGCCACGTGTAAAATATCGTTTTTAGCGGGGTTAAGAGTTCCGATTTTCCATGGCACGTTATAAGTAGTAAGTAGTTTTTAGAACGATTGGTATGGAGCGAAAATGGAATTCATAGTACTACGTACCTCCTTGGCGCATGGTTGTATGGGTTTATGTTACGAGATGTTGAACCTGGTAGTTCTAGGGCAAATACTATGGTTTAGATTTAGATGTTGGTTTTCAGTAATCGGAAGGGGAAACCCTTCTTTGATTAAAAAAACTAGTACCTCCATTCTGGTTTACTAGTCCCCATCGTACTTTGGGTCAAAGTTTGTCCATGAATTTTACTTGTAAAATGTGAATGGAAAACGAGATTTTGTTATACCCAAACAAAAAAGGACTGGAGGGAGTGATTGCTCTGACACAGACGCTGCCTCTCATAGCACAGGCATTGAACCGGCGCGTCGGCCAAGAGGGCCGCACTCGCTGCAGGCCCGGCTGAGCACGCCTCCGCGCCGCGTGCAACCAGCTTAAGACTGCCCCACCTGCCTTCATTGAATCCGCGCATGTGCCGGCAACACGTCCTTCCGCGAGCCGGCAGGCATTTTCGAACAGAAAAAATGACTAAAATATAATTAATTTATGCATGGTCTTGACTTGTTGTGCTCGCACTGGTAACAGGAACTAGTAGAGGTTTTTGTTTATTTATAACTCTCCTCACATTTTTTTGGCTTTGAAGTGAATCATGGTTGTGGACATTATGTATGAATGTGCAGATATCTATGAACATGAGTTTGATGTGGAAGTTGAACTTGGAATGTCGGGCTTGCGTGTGAACTATACCATGTCCAATGCTTCGTCTGTTATTGTTTGGAAAGTAATTGTTGTTATTACATGACCCGAAAAAAACATTTTGTGCCACATCAGTAGATGCACAGACATCACAACATGCATGCTGACTGGATAAACATTTGAACCTAGCTATTATGAAGGAAATTTTGTATAGATAACAGTTTTAGATAGCAGGAGACGCCTAGCCTGCTCTGCCTCTGCTAGCTTATTTCTGGCTTCTTCCATCTCTTCTTTGGCTTGGGTGAAGAGAGCATCTGATTGCTCTTTTCGCTTCTTCAGGAATCGAGCTACATTCTCAAGGGCTGCTGCACGCTTTCTGTTAGCCTTTACTAATGCCACAAGGACACGAACAACTGACGACTCCACCTGGCTTGTGTGTAATCCAGCATCATCTGGGAATTTGCACCTTGTGTCTAATCCAGCATCATTAGGGAACTGGCACCTTGTGTGTAATCCAGCCTCATTTTGGAAACATGATCTCGAGGTTGACCATACTTCCCTCCTCGCAGGAACTGCATCCTCACATGAAGTTACTTCTTTTTTAGATCAATACTCAGAGAAACCTAGATCCATTTAGTAGAAGCCAGATAAACAGAACTCGGAGAAGTGAATTCAAAAGAAAAAGAAATATGAAAACAAACTACAAGGTGAGAACACCCACTTCCTACATCAAGTTAAAAACGAAAGCATTAGGACGATTAAGACTCTTCTTATTACACATCGAGAAACACCCCGCTTAAGAGAAACAGAAACTACAACATATACACATCGAAGAACACGAGGCTAAACGAAAGTAATTGAAAGGGTGTTACTTACCAAAGCTCGTTTTACAGGTTCGGTGCAGCTCCTCTTTAACTTGCCACGCTCCTTGAAGATGTCCCGAATATCCCGTGTTTGGTCTCCATTGCTCCTCTGCATGTTCACGCTCGTGGTTTTAAAATCTCAACATGGCAAGAAAAATACTACTAGTAATACTCGTGCATCTTGTGGGCAACATTAAAGCAACCGTCTGCCATGTTAGAGCATCTTCAACAGAATTGCAACTTGCGCTGCTTTAAATAAGCGTTTACAATGCTGAGATCGAGAAGTAGATACTAGAGAGTAGAGGATAGGTCTCAGCATAGATAGATAAAAAAAGATACCCATACCCCTCTCCAAATTTGCAAATAAGGCCTTCCCTCGTTCATCCTTTTCTCCCACAAGATAAACTACTCATAGAAATGCATCTTGATGCGTGCAACGCATGGGCATCTTGCTAGTTCTAAGAACCTTTCCATCATTTGCCACACTGCTGGTTGCAGATGAAAAACCTACCCAAGCACAGCGCGATACAGGAGCGATGCACAATTATAAACTGATATTCTGTTGGACAATGGAGGCTATAACCAATTACTTTTACGGGAACAATAGCACCCAGGAAAATTGAAGGGTAGGTATGAACAAAATTGGAACTGCACATGTACTGCTAAGTGATTCAATACACACATTACGAATCGAGGAGGAGAATGATGGTCGCGGCGGCCTCTGTGAGTCATGGTCGGCAACGGGAGTCAGTTCATTGTCCACGACGGTGGTACTTCTGCGCTTGGCGTCGGCTTCCGGGAAGCAGATCCGGGACCGTGGAAGACGATGCCGGGGAAGAGGCTCCGTCTATGACGACGACGGTGGACCGGCTACAGTGCGGCGTACGAGGTCATCGATGAGGCAGATGCGCTGCGGTGGACGAGTGCACCGATGTAAAGGGGAGGAGCACGAAGGCTGTGGTGCCGTGGAGAACTCTATTTTGCGGTGGGGATAGAAAATGGGGAGTATTCAGGTGTACTACTCTGGGTGCCCGGGTGGGGCTGACTGGGTAGGGTGAACCTGAAGTTACGAAAACAGCCCCCTACCAAGCATCGTCCGTAGGCCTGTTCCGAAGGCTATGATGGTAACTTCCCACTGCTCAAATCAGGGTCGCGGGAGATTTTCCTGCCGACCTCAAAATTTTGTGACTCTGGACTCCCCGTGTGGCGTGTTGAGTGATTCAGCTAAGCAACTAGCGAGTAGTAGTAGTAAACTCTGCATATTAGGTTTGACCAAAGTCAAACTTCCTAAAGTTTGACCAAGTTTATATAAAAATATAAACATTTACCATAACAAATATGTATGATGTGGAAGTACATTCAATAATGAATCTAATGGTATTTATTTATTATTGTATATGTTACTATTTTTTGTTATAAGCTTTTGAGAGTTTACAAAACTTGGCGTACACATTTGTTTTCTTAGTTTGTAGTGAACTAATCATTTGTTGAAATTGTGAAATAAATATATTAGGCTATTGACTTCGAATGTAATGGTCTATACAATTCAATAGTTACAATCATTGTCGAATCCCAAGATGTATACAAGGTCTATAGTACTTCACAACATGCTCAAACTCACATAATCCCAGTCAAATGAGAATCTAAATGCATTTCATAGTTATTACTTTGTAGGATGCAACAAAAACAACCAAAACTCTACATCAGCCATTATAGAAGCAACATTTTGACATATCTCATTGTGTGAATGGAACATGCAGAGAGAGCTTTTGAAGATGGAGTAGATAGGGCGGGAAAGATTGTATGTATGTGGACGAGAGAGTAGGAGACAAACCTAACGAGACAGACAGAGAGAAAGAGAAAGAGAGAGGAAGAAGTTAGGTCTGTGAGAAAGATGGAGACATGTAATATACGTGATTCTGTATACGTGGAAGGAGAAGAGACAACATGTTTGATGAGAGAGCTGGAAAAAATGGACAAGAGGGGAAGGATCTCATGGGTTGAGGGATTGACAATTTTGTGCGGGGGAGAGAGGGATTGGTAATTTTGTGCAAGAGAGAGAGAGCGAGGGTGGGGGGAGGAGTCAGTTAGCCGTCGTCACATCACCCTGCTTCCAAATGACCCCGCATTCTCTAGCGCGGTGTGGTCGTCGTCTTCGATCTGCTCGATGCCCTCTTTGAAGATTGAGGTGTTGTGCATGTTGGGGTGCAAAGAAGCACAAGCGAGAGTGGTCGCCGTATAACCTTGGATGGGGATGAATTGTGTGCTCGGGGGAGTGTGTGTGTGTGTTGTGCTGCGTGTGTGTGTGTGTGTGTGTGTGTGTGTGTCAGATATTGAGCGAAAACAAACCTAAGGAGAGAAATGGGTATTCACGAAGAGATTGTGCAGGCCTTGAGGTGGGCAGGGGCCGAGTGAGGGTGTCAAAATGTGCGCGTTGATGCATATGTTGCATGCGATCATGCGAGGGACGGACGAATCGAGAGAGATGGTTGTTGTGTTACGGATGATCCTCTATCTCTCTCTCTGTCTCTCTGTCTCTCTCTCTCTCTCACACACACACACACGTAAACTAGAAGACCGTTCTCTCATGTATACACAACGTATCGGCATCTGTCTCTGTCTCACTCATGCATGATCATTTGCACATTCACACCTCTCTATGTCTGTATCACACACACACCGTCTCCACATTGCCCTTCCGCACAACACACATATGGACACATACACACGTTCTCTCACGGTCACACACACAGAATAAGTATTAAAAAAACTAGGGCGCACCTAAAACGTCCAAATCCAAATAAACACAAACTGGAGCTAAATTCAAATATATGGAAGTATTGCAGCGTCAAGAACTTTCCCAGGAAAAAAAAGTTCAGTAATATTCGAGGATTGTTTTCACACACACAAAAAGGTTCGGTGGATGTCCTTCGAGCGCGACACGGTGGTGCACCGTTCGATCGACCGCGCGGCCGCGGTTCACGCGCTTGCACAGGATTCCGTATCATGGCTGTGGTACTAACTTCAATTTATTTTTAATAAAAGCGCTGCCTAAGTCTAATGTTTACGTGTACTAATACGGTTTTATTTTTAAGTTTGACCAACCTCATATAAAACTAAAGTAAGCTCCCATATGCGCACTCATCAATATGCCGCCGCCGCCATTGCACATGCCGGCGCCCGCCTGCTCCGGCCAACAATTTCTCGCCCATCACCGCCGTGTCGCCGCCATCCCTGTGCCATGAAGCCGAAGGCTCGCTCGCTCATGTCGTCTGCAGTCCCTCCTCGCCATGCCGCCGCGCTGCCAAGCACGCGAGCAGCTGGTGGAGCCGCATCTATGCACACAACATATAAAGAGGAGGACGAGCGCGTGCTCCAGCACGCCGGCAAGGAGGAACTAGCATGTCATTATCGTCTCCGCCCATGCGGAGGAGGCACGCATGGTGGCTGTCACGGCGGAAGCTGGTCGCGCGCGCGTCGAGCCCGCAAATCGGGTGCGGATGTGGAATCTACCTTGGAGACCTTGAATGCCACATGAATCCTGCAATCTGAAGGAGCAATTTGGGCCAGTCGACTCATGTGAGTCGTTTGATGCAACATGGATGGCTAGAAGGGCTTCTTCCACCTCTTCTGCCGTCTTTTTCCTTCGCTCCGTCGAACTTCTTTCACAAATCGACTGACCCAAATTATACTACTAGTACGAACGTATTAAGTACAGTAGGAACACGAAGGTACGAGCAGTAGTACCAACTGCAAGAAGAACAGTAGTAAGACATAGTACTACTACTACTCTACGTACTAAAGAGTTCAAATAACGAGAAAGAACATAAACATAGTTCTGCTGGGGCCTCAGCACAACACACCCTTGAAAATAAACTAAGCAACTAGTCCACTTGACACTGTAGTAGAACCAGCATGAGCGACGGCACTGCCACCTACTCGGAGTCCGAGTCCACGTCCTCGACTTCGTCCTCGTCCCTCTTCCTCTTCCTCTTCGCCGATGCTTCTTTGCTTGAACCGGACATTGGGCTCTGCTTCTTCATCCAACCCATGTAGATATTTAAACAAAGGTAGGCATCCATTGCTGCGTACAGGATGTGATCTTCATCTAATGTCTTCGACTCCCATGTATGATGGAACTCGTGATGAGGTTTCTTCAGTTTAGCGTATGAAGTATCAATCATGGCTGCTGCCAAGGTCAGCATTGAAGGTTGACAGGAGGACACCAGGCTTGCCTTCTGGAGATCGAAGGGCTGGCCTACAATGAGACCTATCGGACGCAGGACATCCCTGTCGTTCTTAAAGCCTACAGTAACGAATTTCACTCTTTTGTCCTTGAGGAAGTTCTTAAAATCCTGGCACTCAACGTCGGCATGGCATATGTGGTAGACCAAGCAAATGTTATGTACGCAAACCAGGATCACGACGGGCTTCTTCCTCTCTTCGTCCTTTAGATCCTTCTCTCATCCCAGAACTGTGGTGTACTCAACATCTAGCCCAGCGACCCACTCATCCGTTGAACTGTTGAACATGCGTAGGAAGCGAGCAAGCCATGCTTTCACCGTCGCGGATCCACATGTGTAGATGACGATGAACTGATCACCGGTGATGGCTCTAACCTGGTACTTAGCGGCGACCATGGAGATTTGGGAGGCCATGGATTTTGGAGGAGGCTTAGGAGAAGTTGAACTATTGTACCCCGCAAAAACTGGGAGCAAACTAATGTGAAAGGACGGGACGACTGGGAGCGAACTGTTGTGAGGTAGAAGACGGGGACGAGTAGGGCGTGCGAACGGCGTGGGGTTGCTGGCTTGCCCGGTGGATAAACGGCTGCAAGCCCCCAAAGAGTTCTCGAGAACTATGCAGGACCAACTAGATGTCATTTCTACTAGACCCATATCGTAGGCCTGACGGTATAGCTTCTGCCTGTTCGCACGCCATGCCGGCGTGTGGATGTAACTTCACTTAATTCCGTCAACCATTGCGCCTCCCACGACCTTCGCCTCCTTGCGCGGTCGCGCCCTTTGAGACTTCGACCGGCTATAAATGAGCAATTTTTTTTGCCTACTCCGCATGCATGATACTCCCTCTGGTCCTTTTTACTCCCATCAACCGTTTGCAAAGTGTTTGACCAAATATATACTTTTTTTGAACACCACCTTATATTAATTAACCAGCCACACCAGTACACTCATTCGATACAATATTCACCACACAGGGCGGTACGTTATTTACAAGAATACCATCTAATCTATTGTCAAAGCTATACTTAGCGATTAAGTGTGCCACCTTATTGGCCGAATGGCTAATCTTTGACAATTGAAGAGTTTTGATCAACTTCGAGATGCTCAACGCTTTCATCTTCAGGTCACGCATAGCAGACCTGTCATAGTCCCCCGATGCAAGGGACGCTACCACAAAAGTGCAATCAGTCTCTAAAATTACAGGATTATGAAGAGAAATACCTATGTAGAGACCGGCAATGCAAGCCCTAAGCTCCACTTCCTCTACGCTTTGACATGCATCAATGAAATCCCACGACCAAATTTATACTAAAAATATCAATATCTACAATACTGATTATAATGAGTATAAGAACTACGTTTTATAATGAGTGTAAAAATATTGATTTGACATTGTGAATGTTGATACTGCCTCCGTCTAGGTGAGTAAGTCATCTTAGGCTGTGCACCATGACCAAGGAGGAGGGGAAAACGAGAGACATTAATGTTTACTTGCTAATTAAATAGAATTGCATGCAACAAACTAACCACTGCATGTCATGTTTGATAGTCTGAGGTCATTAAAAGCATGCACACCCTCATCTCTTATTGGTTGATATGTCAAGAAACAAGAAACGAGGTAGAAGTTAATGCACCGCGCCTACGTGTTTTGGGATTATTTGGTTTTCGTAAGATGACTTACACACCTAGCTATTAGAGTACCACTACCTCCCTTCTAGTTTAAAGGGCTCGACTCAAAAATTTCACCTACTCTTAGCAAGATAGTAGAGGCGGTGGAATAGTTTTTGAAGTCTGCAAAAGTACTCAACTAATGCTGTCGTTCTTCACAAAAAAATGTGTTTACCAATGCATGCATGAACACTAGTTACTCTAACCCCCCTCTCTTCTTTAATTCTTTGCCACATCAGCATGTTTGCTATTCCCATGTGCATGATACGAGCTAAGATACCACCATGATGGACAACCTTAATCATCGCATGCAATAATTTAGTGCACCTTGAAATATGAACATGTGTGGGGCGTGTATGTTTTTAATGACTTGAGAGTATACCTAGCCCGGCATGCAAGATAACTTATTATGCACCGTTCCTCATACCTGCATGAAGCCTGTTCGTCTCCAAATCTTTTCCTCTCCATGTGTGGAAACAATATGCCTGCCAAACTCTCCTTCTCCCTCCGGCGGTCCCACTACTCCACCCCGTGTGAAAAAATCTGCATGCATGACTCTCCTCCCCCCACGTTCGTCCAATCCGTTGTGACCAGCAATATTTCAACCCCTTCGCTCCCCCATAATTTAATCCAACAAATATGCCCACGTAGCTTTTACTTAACTTCAGGTGCATTGGGTCACTGACATATGGGCCCAGCAGTGTACTGGCCCACATGTTAGTGACGCAACTGGACCTGCAGTTAAGTCAGTGCAGCTCAGTCCATCTCTTACGTAGGTGTGCCATTGCTAGCTATAAATACTGTGCCTCCCACGACATCGCTATCTCCTCCCCCTCACGTTCACGTTCATCGCTATCTCCTCCCCTCCCTCTCACGTCGACCACCATGGCATCGCCCCTCCCATGCCTTAGGAGCCCCTCGCAGCACCGCACGGACGGTCACGCGTCGCCGTTCCGTTCCTCGCCGCCACTAGTCGAGGAGGACGCGTCGGTGTTCCGCTCCTCGCCGCTACGTGACACGTCACTGTTCCGTTCCTCGCCGCCACTAGTCGAGGAGGACGCATCGGCGTTCCACTCCTCGCGGTGACGCGATGCGTCGCTGTTCCGTTCCTCGCCGCCACTAGTCGAGGAGGACGCATCGGTGTTCCGCTCCTCGCCGCGACGCGTCGAGGTGGACTGTAGGATCTTGAAGTATGTCTAGAGGAGGGTGATTAGACTACTTGACCAATTAAAAACTTAACCTTTTCCCAATTTTAGAGTTTGACAGGTTTTAGCATCTTTGGACAAGTCAAGCAATCATCACACAAATCAAGCAAGCATGCAAAGAGTATATAGGCAGTGGAAATTAAAGCATGCAACTTGAAAGAAAGTAAAGGGAAGGGTTTGGAGGATTCAAACGCAGTTGGAGACATGGATGTTTTTGGCGTGGTTCCGATATGTGGTGCTATCATACATCCACGTTGATGGAGACTTCAACCCACGAAGGGTAACGGTTGCGCGAGTCCACGGAGGGCTCCACCCAAGAAGGGTCCACGAAGAAGCAACCTTGTCTATCCCACCATGGCCATCGCCCACGAAGGACTTGCCTCACTAGCGGTAGATCTTCACGAAGTAGGCGATCTCCTTGCCCTTACAAACTTCTTGGTTCAACTCCACAATCTTTGTCGGAGGCTCCCAAGTGACACCTAGCCAATCTAGGAGACACCACTCTCCAAGAAGTAACAAATGGTGCTTGATGATGAACTCCTTGCTCTTGTGCTTCAAATGATAGTCTCCCCAACACTCAACTCTCTCTCATAGGATTTGGATCTGGTGGAAAGAAGATTTGAGTGGAAAGCAACTTGGGGAAGGCTAGAGATCAAGATTCATATGGTAGGAATGGAATATCTTGGCCTCAACACATGAGTAGGTGGTTCTCTCTCAGAACTGGTAAGTTGGAAGTGTAGGTTTGTTCTGATGGTTCTCTCCACGAAAGAAGAGGAGGTGGGGGGTATATATAGCCTCCACACAAAATCTAACCGTTACACACAATTTACCAATCTCGGTGGGACCAAATCAATAAACTTGGTCAGACCGATTTAGTCAACCTAGTGACCGTTAGGATTTTCGGTGGGACCGACATGCAACTCGGTAGGACCGATATGGTTAGGGTTAGGGCATAACGTAATCTCGGTGAGACCAATTACACAAACTCGGTAGGACCGATTTTGGTAATTAGCTAACCAGAGAGTTGGTCAAGTAAACTCGGCGGGACCAATTTGCTCTTTTCGGTGTGACCGAAATGTTACAAAAGGGAAACAGAGAGTTTACATTGCAATCTCGGTGGGACCGATCGCTCACTTCGGTTAGACCGAAACTTTACGAAGGGAAATAGAGAGATTACAATCCCATCTCGGTGAGACCGAGATCCCTATTGGTGAGACCGATTTGCCTAGGGTTTGTGGCAGTGGCTATGACATCTGAACTCGGTGGCGCCGGATAGAAAGAATTGGTGAGACCGATTTTGGCTTTTAGGCTTAGGTCATATGTGGATGTGAGAAAGTAGTTGAGGGTTTTGGAGCATATCACTAAGCACATGAAGCAAGAGTCTCATTAAGCAACACCTCATCCCTCCTTGATAGTATTGGCTTTTCCTATAGACTCAATGTGATCTTGGATCACTGAAATATAAAATGAAGAGTCTTGAGCTTTTGAGCTTGAGCCAATCCTTTGTCCTTGATATTTCGAGGGATCCACTTTCATCATCCATGCCATGCCATTCATTGAGCTTTCCTGAAATATATGTGTCGGGGAAAGCTGATCCACGAACACCTATGGGGACCGGCGGACCAAGCCCCTTTCGGTTCGGCGGGGGGCGGAGATCGCACGAAGAGCAGATCGAGGCGAAGCACACGAGCAGTTTACCCAGCTTCGGAGCTCTCCGGAGAGATAACACTCCTACTGCTGCTTGTCTGATTGCATTGAGTTCTTGCTCGGGAGCGCTGAGTGCTATAGTACACACGAGCTGCTAACGAGACCGGGCGTGAGTGCTTTTTGGGATCCAACCCCCTCCTACGTTGCGCAAGGGCCTCCTTTTATATGTTGAAGGGGTCACCGACAGGTGGCAACGTAGACAAGGGTAAATATGGAAAAGGGATTGTGGTTGGTACAGCTACCCGTACAGTGTATCCTACCTAACCCTGACGGCCGGGGACAAGGGCATTAAATGCCCGTCTGCATCGCCCAAACAGTGCAGAAAGGGACCATCAGGGACGCCACCGCTCGCCACGATGGCAGTCTTGTCAGCGTCGCTTGCCACCGCGCACCGCTGGCTGCACAGCCTCTTGCCACGCGCGCCTGGAAAGGCCCCAGGGCGACACGTTGGTGGATGTGCTGGAGCGCGGGTACAGAGTGGTAGCCTGCCGCGGCAAGCGCCTTGCCGCGGTTGTTGTCTTGTCGCGTCCGGAAGCTTGTCGCTCACCGGGCCTTGCCGGGACGCGTGGCGTGTCACGGCAAGTTCCTTGAGATGCCTTGGTTGGCCTTCGCGGCAAGCTCCTCTTGCCGGGGCGTTGGCTTCTTGGCTTAAACACTTTGTTCTTGAATGGCTCCAAAGGAACCACGAAGGACCTTGGCGGTCACCCGGCAAGCCTTGTCGCGGGGTGCTGCAACTGCCCGTGCACAAGTTCGGGATACTAGGGTACCCCTACTCTAGTACACCGACAGGAGCCTCCGGGCCTGGGCCACACACGATGCCGAGTGCTGTTGGGCTAGGCCCAAAACAGGGCACGGGCACGCGCAGCCTGGGTTACGTCGTATCTCACTCCGAATCCACCGCGCCCTCCCCGAACGGCACGCGTTGAATGCGGCGTCGTGGGAGAGATCGTGGGTGGTTTCTTTATTCGGAAAGACGGAACACCCACCCCCTCCCTCTTTATAAGCAGGGGAAACAGGGGCAGTTCGCCCATCTCACCGGTTGCTACTCCAATCTCAGAAATCTCCGCCGCTCCCCCCTTCTTCCCAAAACTGAAAGAGAGCAGCGCTCCGCCCCCCATCGCCACCGGCATCACCAACGCCGTCGATCTCCCCCACCACCTCCGCCATGGCTCCGAAAGCCGACAAGGGGAAGGTCGTGAAGTGGGCCGAGGCGCAGCGGCTCGCGGCACTTCGGAAGGAGCGGGCAATCTTCCCCCCAGCTCGGCGCGAAGGAGCTGAGGGAGTACTACTACCTCTTCTGGTCGACGGAGACGCGAGCGCATCCGCGTACGAAGGTACTCCCGGCTGCCGCTTCGGAACTGGCTCCGAATGGCTATCCTTTCTTCGCACTGTTCTTCTACTGCGGGCTCTGCCCGCCTTTCTCTGAATTCTTCTGCGATATCATGAACACCTACGGGTTCCGCCTCCTTGACTTCACCCCCAATGCCGTTCTGACCATGGCAGTTTTTGCACATCTCTGCGAAAACTTTGTCAGAGTCCATCCAAATGTAGCTCTTTTCCGCCACTTCTTTATGCCCCGAGTTGAGAGAGGAGAGCCTCTTTCCGGCGGAATCGCCTGGATCTCGAGAGCCGGCAAGAAGGAAGCTTATCTGGAGGGAGAGCTCCGCAGCAAGTGGGAGGAATGGAGAGCAGAATGGTGCTGGATTGTCGAGGAGAACCCGCAGCCATTTACCGCCCAGCACCAAGCCCCAATAGCGCGCGGCAACGATTGGAGCAACGTGGCCCCGGAAGATGATAGGCTGAAGATTGCCGTCACCCGGATCCTACGCCTCAGGCTTGCCGGGCTCACCGTAGGCGCTGTTGGCGCAGATTTTCTTCGCCGCCGCATCACCCCCCTGCAAGAGAGGAGGAGACCCGCCTGGGAGTTCCAAAACTCGGCGGATATCATGAGGCTGCGCCCGGGCCTCAACTTCAACTTCACTATCCTGGAACTGGACGCGATGGTCCTGGAGCTGTTCAAGCACGATCCTCAGCATCCCGAAGCGTTCATGTTGCCGAGGGGTGTCGTTCCACTGTGCAACAACTCCTCACTCGACCGCATCCGTGCAATGATGCCGCTGTGCGATTCACATGGAATTGTTCCAACCCGGCAAGAGCTTGCGGACGACGTCGTGCAGGATTTCTTTGACGGCTTGGTAGAAGTGCCGGTTCGCTCTGATGAACAGAAGAGCCTCACCCGCGACACCACCAATGCGGAGATGCAGCGCATCGCCACCAGGCTGGAAGAGGCGGCGGCAGCAGCTGCCGCGGGCGAGTTTGGTTTCACCATGGAGGAGGCAGAGGCAGCAGAGGCGGCAAGCCTTGTCGAGCGAGAGGAGTTTGCCGGCGAGGAAGAGCTTGCAGGGCCTGAAGCTGAGTCGAGCGAGCCCGCCGAGGACGCGAGCGACTCGTTGAAGATCGGCTCCTCCTCCTCCCAACCTTCAGCCAGCTCGCCACAAGCGGAGCCACCAGCTCCACCAAGAAGGCGTCTCCGCAAGGCCGGGGACATAGCGGGGCGGCAGACGAGTCAACAGCCGCCGTGCCACGCAACATGCTCTACCGCGGCAAGCACTGTTGCCGCGGGAGCGCCTCACGCCGCTGCGGCAACTGGAGCGGGGTCTTCCCGGTCCACCGCTACTGCTCCTACCAAGCGGATAAGGGAATCTACTCCTCTGCCTCGTCGCACCGGAGGCGAGCCGGACTTCGATCTCTCTGCGCTCAGCTCCAACGAGGAAGAGGAAGAGTAAGATTCTTTGCTGTACTTGTAGTTCTTCAATTCTTGCTGTTTTGTCTTGTATCTGATTCGCTTTACTCCGAACCCATTCCTTTTCAGGACTCTGGCCCAGAGAGCGGCGAAGAGAGCCAAGGTCCCGGTGATTGTCATCGAGGACGAACCTACCGCGACAGCAGAGGGCATGTCCGAGACCACCTTGCCGGACCCGGCAACCATTCCTCAAAGCAGCCCCCAGCGCAGCCCCCAGCGTAAGTATATGGTTTACTTCCTACTGTCAGGCGCGCATGGGTGCTCTTTCTTCGCTGATATCTGACTGTTGGTTTGTGTAGGAGCAGGGCAGCCTCACCAGGAGAGCCCGGAAGCCGCTCCCGAAATGCCATCTGCTTCGACTACACTGCCAAGGGAGAATTCCCCGGCAAGGGAGCGTTCTCCGGCAAGGGAGAATTCTCCGGCAAGGGACAGTTCTCCGGCAAGGGACATCACTGGCGATCCTCCGGTGGTTGAGACCACGACTGCAGATCCCAGTACAGGTAATCCTTTTGTTTGAAAACTTCCCTTGGGTTCTTCTTCTTCTGATTTTTTTGAATATTTTTTTGACTCTTCTCCTTTTTCCGTTCGTCAGATCCATCTGCCATGGAGCCGATGGAAACCGAGGTCGCCGGCGAGAAGAACGCGCATAGCAATACCAACAACACCGTTGCCACCGAAGCAGAAGCCGGCGCTGATGATCCTGCTGGCGAAGAGGCCGCCAAAGCTGCCGCCGTAGAAGCTGGCGAGGGATCCGGCGATCGCACTGACGGCCCCGAGGCCGCAGGAGCGTCAGGCGCTACGCCGACCGCCGATCCCTCCGCCACTGCTGCAGCGCCAGGATCCGAAGAGCCCCAGCCCGGCGCCTATTTGAAGGCCGGCGACGGCATCTTCATCAAGCTCCCCTGGGCGTCAAGCTCCAGGGCTCCGGTCGAAGGAGAAACCTTGGATGGAGAGGTGCTCGCCTCCGCTGGGCTAACGCTGGTCGACGCGCCAAGCAGCAGCAGCGACGAGCCTGAGGAGGAGCGGCTGCTACGGAAGCTGTTGTCGCTTTACCGCGCCCGACAAGCCAAGCTGGAATCCCGGGAAGCGCTTGTCACGAAGGCGGGAGTGGACATCGAGAAGCACGCGGAGGAGCTCCGGGGTCTCAGGCAGGAAGCTCTCCGGTCCCTGGCAGAGGAGCGGGAGCAAGTCGCCGAGGAGTGGAAAGCCTTCCTCCTTGAGAAGGCTAAGGTTGAAGAGCAACAGCGGCTCGCTGGCGAGAAGCTATCTGCGCAGGAAGGCGAGCTGGCGCAGCGCAAGGTCAACCTTGACAACCACGAGGAGGAGCTTGCCGCGCGCGAGCAAGGAATTGGCGGGGCTCTCAAGGAAGCAAAGGATGCTGCCGCAGCTGCCGAGGCCGCCAAGAAGGAGCTAGAGACGAAGATGGCGTAGCTGGAGGCCGATCTCAAGGCGAGCAGCGAGGAGCTTGCCGCGCTCAAGCGTGAGCGCGAGAAGGACGCCGACGCTCATGGCGAGCTGCAGGGTTGTCTCGCTGAGAGGAGCAAAGAGCTTAGCGCCGCCAAGGACTCCAATGCAGATCTAGAGTTGAAGCTGGCCACTTTGACCAAGACGCTGGACGGCGCCAGGGAGCAGGAG
This sequence comes from Triticum aestivum, assembly GCF_018294505.1. NCBI lineage: Eukaryota > Viridiplantae > Streptophyta > Magnoliopsida > Poales > Poaceae > Triticum > Triticum aestivum. Next base: position 538,046,669 of record NC_057795.1, read on the forward strand.
GTGGCCTTGAAGGAGAAGATCAAGGCCGACGAGGCGCTGCTGGCGAGTGCTGCTGCCGCCCAGAATGCTTTTAGGGAGACTGTGGAGCACTGGACCGAGGGTCTCGTGAATGTTGCCGCCGCCATCGACGGGGAGCTGGCGCAGCTGGGGATGGAGGACCTCGGGTATTCTTCCGACGAGCACCTCCAACCCAGCGCCAAGCTCAGATTGTTCTTCAAAGGCGTGGCGATGGCCCTCCAGCGACTCCGGGAGAAGATCCCAAAGCAGCTGGCCGACGAGTCGCGCAAGATCTGCGCGGGAGTTCTTCAAAAGGTGCTGGTGAAGGTGGCCTTCCGCAACCCAGGCCTCAACCTCACCAACGTCCTCAGGTCCTTGCCGCCGGATGCTGATCTAGAAGCGCTCAAGGCCCTTGTTGCACCCATTGTGGACAAGGTGAGCGAGATCAAGAGGGTTGAGGGCGATCGCGTAGACTAGGCCGCCCATTTTCTCTTTTTCCTTGTCGCTGTTGGTCATGTCATGAGAACAATCTGTTAGAGCTGCGAAAAGTTATCTTGTAATATAACTCTATTTTGGGTAGAGATTGCTGTGTTATTTCCTTTACTTGATTCCTTCCTTTGTATGTTTTTGCCCTACGCTTTTAGGGAACTTGTCGGCGCAGGCACCTGGGCCGCGAGCGCTGAGTGCGGGACATCAGCTGCCTGCTGGCAGTGCCTCTACCGACAAGAAACCTTGTCGCAACTAGTCGCAGCTCACTTAAGTTGTTGAGCGGACTCGAAACAAAGTAAGGGCGCAACTAGCTATGAGTTGGTTCCTCCGCGCACAGGTTTTCCATAGAAAGTACGGTCGTTCGAGGAAGATAACTTAAAAGTTAAAACTGATTGCTCAAACTTTGGCAACTTAGCTTTTCTGTCGTTTGCTTTCTGGTAAGGTGAAACTTCCTTGAACGATGCCTGGTCCACACCATTATCTCCTCCTTTCCCCCCGGCAAACTTGTGGGCGAGGGAACCTTCCTTTCCTTTTTGAGAAAAAGAAAGCAGAGAAAATAAAGATATGGAGCCTTCGGCTCGTTATTGCTTACCGGGGGTAGGCGCTGCACAAAGTGTCAGATAATGCATGCGAAGGAAAGTAGAAAGCATGAAATTGACAAGATGTGCGGGGCACATGCGTTTTACTTATGCACGGGTTCTGCGCCCGGCTTTGTACAAAGGATTACATGCAACATCGGCAAGACTTGTACAAAAGGTGGTTGCCGAAAATGGTTCCGGCAACCGCGCCCTACGGGTAAAACTTACGAAGATGCTCAATATTCCAGGAGTTGCTCACCGGAATGCCATCTTCGGTCTCAAGGCGGACATCGCCAGGCCTAGTGACTCGTTTCACCCGGTAAGGGCCTTCCCACTTCGGCGTCAACTTGTTGGAATTCTTGGCGCACTAAATGCGCCGAAGAACAAGGTCGCCTTCCTCGAAACTTCTGGCATTAACTTTGCGGCTATGGTAGCGGCGCAAAGCTTGCTGGTATCGAGCAGCTCGTACAGCAGCCTGAAGACGGTCCTCGTCAAGGAGCAGCGCGTCATCTTGTCGCAGCTGCTCTTGCTCAAGCTCATCATAAGCGAGCACTCGAGGTGATCCGTATACGAGTTCCGTGGGGAGAACTGCCTCTGCTCCATAGACTAGAGCGAAAGGTGTCTGGCCAGTGGCTCAATTTGGCGTCGTTCTGATCGACCAAAGAACCACCGGCAGCTCCTCAATCCAGTTCTTTCCGCACTTGTGCAGCCTGTCGAAAGTCCTGGTCTCGAGCCCGCGCAGCACTTCAGCATTCGCCCTCTCCGCTTGACCGTTGCTTCTCGGATGAGCAACTGAAGCGAAGCAGACCTTGGCGCCAAGATCTTGGACGTACTGCATGAAGGTGCGGCTCGTGAATTGCATGCCGTTGTCGGTAATGATCCTGTTAGGGATCCCGAAGCGGCAAACAATCGACCTGAAGAACTTGACTGCTGACTGTGCTGTCACCTTCATCACTGCTTCCACTTCCGGCCACTTTGTGAACTTGTCTATTGCAACGTACAAGTACTCAAAGCCCCCGACAGCTCGGGGAAAAGTGCCGAGGATATCAAGCCCCCAGACCGAAAATGGCCAGGATAAAGGGATCGTCTGGAGAGCTTGAGCTGGCTGGTGTATCTGCTTGGAATGGAACTGGCACGCTTCACACTTGGTTACTTGTGCAGTTGCATCCTGGAGGGCTGTCGGCCAAAAGAAACCTTGCCGGAACGCTTTGCCGGCAAGTGCTCTTGTGCCAATGTGGTGACCACATATGCCTCCATGTATCTCTGCCAACAGCTTTTGTCCATCCTCCCGGTGAATACACTTCAATTTCACACCGTTGAGTCTTCTTCTGTACAGTGTGTCGTCGACAAACTGGTACATACTTGACTGCCGGGCTACTCTTTCTGCTTCTTCTTGCTCTTCGGGAAGTTCTCCTGTCTGAAGGAAACGGACAATCTGCTGTGCCCATGCTGGAGCTTGCGGCTCGACAACAAGGACTAAAGGCACATCTGCTACTGCGGGAACATCCGCTTCTACGGCAAGAACCTGTGGCTCAGCCGGAGCTTGACGTTCCCTGGCAAGCTTGCCGGAGCAAAACTTGTCGGGAGCGTCTGCTTCAATGGAACAAACCCTAAGGCTTGCCGGAGCAGACTGCTCCTCAGCACCTTTGGTGTTGATCCTGAGGACTTTCTTGACGGCGGCTTCGGGGAGCTCTGCCGGAAAATAGTCACCAGAAATCAACTTCCTCTTCTTGCTCTGTCCAGTTGATGGTGTTACAGACGGTTGAATCAGCTTGAGCACAAAGATCCCTGGTTCCACAGGTAACTTCAGTGCGGCGCACTTTGACAGGCCATCGGCAATGTCGTTCTGAGCTCTTGGAACATGTTCCATCTGTAGGCCGTCAAAGTGCTCTTCTAGCTTTCTCACTTCATCAACGTAGGCTCCCATCAACAGACTCTGATAATTCTTGTTCACTTGGCGGACGACAAGCTGTGAGTCACCCCTGACAATGAGCTTCTTGATCCCAAGGTCTGCTGCGATCCTGAGACCGGCAAGCAAACCTTCATACTCTGCGGTATTGTTCGTTGCTTGCTCCTTGGGAAAGTGCATCTGGACTACGTACTTGAGGTGCTCTCCGGTGGGTGCAACAAGTAGCACGCCCGCACCGGTGCCTTGCAGCGAGAAGGCACCATCAAAGTACATCAGCCACTCTTTGCTTGCTTCCTTGACGGGGATGCTCGTTTCTGGAATTTCTTCATCTTGTGTTGGTGTCCATTCTGCTATGAACTCCGCCAATGCTCGCTTTGGATAGTTGAGGTGCTCTCAAACTTGAGGCCAAAGCTTGACAACTCCAGTGCCCACTCGACAATCCTGCCTGTTGCTTCTGGATTTTGCAGTATCCTCTTCAGCGGAAAACAAGTGACGACTGTGATCTCATGTGCTTGGAAGTAATGGCGCAGCTTTCTCGAGGCCATGAGAAGGCCGAAAAGCAATTTCTGCACACCAGAGTACCTTGACCTAGCCCCCTGCAGAAGGGAACTGACAAAGTAAACTGGGCGCTGCACCATCCTTTTCTGCATCTTCTCACGCGCCTGCGCAGATCCATCTTTGTCGGGACCAGAGCTTGCCGGCGAAGTCCCTTGCTTGTCGCTGGATGCATCTGCCGTGGTTGCTGGCTCATCATCCGCCTCCCTCTCCGCTACAAACGCAGCACTAACCACTTGATTGGTTGCCGCTATATGTAGCAGTAACTTCTCTTATGGCTTAGGTGCGACAAGTGTTGGAGTGGAGGACAGGTATCTCTTCAAGTCCTACAGCGCAGCCTCCACTTCCGGAGTCCATTTCATTGGACCTACCTTTTTCAATATTTTGAAAAATGGCAGGGCGCGCTCAGCAGACCTAGAGATAAACCTGCTGAGAGCAGCTACGCAACCGGCAAGTCTTCGTACATCCTTGACGCGCTTTGGTGCTTCAATCTGCTCAATGGCCTTGATCTTGTCGGGATTGGCTTCAATTCCCCGCTGAGACACGAAGAACCCGAGAAGCTTGCCGGAGGGGACTCCAAACACGCACTTCTCGGGGTTAAGCTTGAGGTTGATCTTGCGCAGATTCGCAAAGGTTTCGTCTAAATCTTGAATCAGAGTTGCCTTGTCCTTGCTCTTGACCACTATGTCATCCATGTAGGCTTCCACATTTCTGTGTATTTGCGGCTCAAAAGCGTCGTGGACTACCCTTGCAAATGTTGATCCCGCATTCTTTAAACCGAAAGGCATCCGTACGAAACAGTAGGTGCCACATGGGGTAATGAATGCGGTCTTCTCCTCATCCTCTTCTGCCATGAAGATCTGATGGTATCCTGAGTATGCATCAAGAAATGAAAGCAAGTCACATCCGGCCGTGGAGTCAACAATCTGGTCGATGCGCGGCAAGGGAAATGGGTCTTTGGGACAAGCTTTATTGACATCGGTAAAGTCGATACAAAGCCTCCATTTCCCTTTTGCCTTGCGCACGACTACAGGATTGGCCAACCACGTAGGATGGAGCACTCCTCTGACAAGGCCTGCTGCTTCCAATTTCTTGATTTCTTCTGCAATGAATTCTTGGCGCTCCACTGCCTGTTTCCTGACTTTCTGCTTGACGGGCCGCGCATGAGGACAGACGGCAAGATGGTGCTCGATTACTTTCCTGGGAACACCGGGGATGTCAGACGGTTGCCACGCAAATACATCGACGTTCGCCCGCAGGAAAGCAACGAGTGCGCTTTCCTATTTAGGGTCGAGAGTGGCACTGATGGTGAAGGTACCACTAGTGCCATCCTCCTTGGCGGACACCTTCTTGGTCTCTGGTGGAGCTGCCATTATCTTCTTACACTTGCCGACGGAGCTCGATGGTGCATCCTCGACGGTAGCGCAGCACTCCGAAGAGGTGCGCTTGCCGGAGTGGGCATCAGAACTCTTGCCGGACTTGGTCTTCTTCTTCGCCCCGGGAGCTTCAACGGCAAGTGACTTGCGATCTGTTGCGGCTGCTGCTTCCCGGTAGATCTTGTCGGCGCAGATAAGAGCATCCTTCTTGTCGCCAGGGACAGAGATGACACTTATCGGGCCTGGCATCTTCAGCATGTTGTATGCATAGTGAGAGGCTGCCATGAATTTGGCGAGTGCTGGACGGCCGAGTATCCCATTGTAAGGCAATGGAAAGTCAGCAACGTCAAAAGTGACCCTCTCAGTCCTGAAATTTAACTCGCTGCCAAACGTCACCGGCAACGTGATCTTTCCCTTCGGTTTGCTCCTTCCCGGATTGATTCCTTGGAATGTGCCGGTCTCTTCGAGCTCGCCATCAGGGATCTGGAGTTTCTGGAGTACTGCGGAGGAGATCAAGTTCAAGCCGGCCCCGCCGTCAACTAGCATCTTAGTGACCTTGAGGTTGCGGATAGTTGGTGAAACCAACATCGGCAAGCACCCGACCACAGTTATGCGATCAGGGTGGTCCTCAATATCAAAGATGATAGGCGTGCTGGACCATTTCAGAGGCTTGCGTGACTCGATGGGTGGTTCTGCCGCATTGACTTCCCGCACCCACTGCTTGAGCTGACGGTGTGAAGTATGCAGAGAAGCACCGCCGTCAACGCACAGGACCCCTGTGGCTTTCTGGAACTCCTGTTCATCGGTCTCGTCATCATCCATATCTTCATCATCGTCGTCATCTTCATCCTTGTCGCGGCCGCGGGGAGGTCTGTCTTCTTGCCGCTGCTTGGCCTTGCCGCGGCGTCCTCCCCGGCCGGGGCATTTCTTGCCAGCTCCTCCAGCACCTTCCTGGGCTTTCTCCTTGTCGCATCGCTCGTATTCAGCCTTTTGTTGCTCGACAAGCTGCTCGACCTTCTTGCAGCTCTGGAGGTCATGGCCCTTGGTGCGGTGGATCTTGTAGTACTGCTTGTTGGTGCCGTCCTGCTTGTCGGCGACCGCCACAGCCTGGTAGTCGGTGCCTGCGGTAATCTCCTTGCCGGAGCTACCAGCTTTGGCTTTCTTGGCGCCACCTCCGTTGCCGGACTGCTCAACGACTAGCACATCTTTGCCTTTCTTTTTCCTGTTGTTCCGCCGCCGGCTTCTCTTTGCCGGGACAGTCTCCTCACTATCAGATCCCCCTGCTCCTATATTTTCTCCGGGGAGTTTCCTCCCTTCCTCAGCACGTGCACACTTGTCGGCCAGGGCATATAGCTCACTGACGTCTCTGATCTTGCACATCGTCATCTCCTCCCGCATCCTGCGGTTTCGCACGTTTTGATGGAACGCGCTGATTATCGCGGCAGGGTGGACATCTGGGATGTTGTGCTGTACGCGGCTGAATCTCTGAATGTATTTGTACAGGGGCTCTCCTTCCTTCTGGGCGAGCAGATGAAGATCGCTCTCTTGGCCATGAGGCTTGTGGCCGCCTGTAAAGGCGCCAACAAACTGATGGCATAGGTCTGCCCAGGAGGATATGGAGTTGTCCGGCAAGTGCATGAGCCAGGATCTGACATTGGGCTTGAGCACCAGCGGGAAGTAGTTGGCAAGGATCTTGTCGTCCCGTCCCCCGGTAGCTTGCACCGCGATGGTGTAGATGCTGAGGAACTCCGACGGATGCGACTTGCTGTCGTACTTCTCTGGTACGTCTGGCTTGAAATTTTTCGTACTGGGCCACTAGACTTGCCGCAGCTCACGAGTGAACGCAGGGCATCCTACCGCGTACGGCAAGTCGCCTGGTTCCCCTGGCGCATGCATGTCGACAGAGGGCCCAGCGCGCTGGTCCGATTGACGCCGCGCTTCTCTTCGGCGCTCGATGCGAGTACGAGCATCTTCTTGTTGTCGTTCGTGAAGAACTTGGCGCTGATCGCGACGAGCTCGTGGATCTGATGATGCGGTGGAGTCGCTGTCAAGGTGGATCCGGCGAGTCGGCGATCTCGCCCTTCGGGGTGGAGAGTGCATGGTGGTTGCACCCCCACCGGTTTCATCGCCACCGGCTCGTGCCTGGTAGTCCTGCCGCGGCCGCGATGTACTCGACTGCCGCGGAGTGTCACCGTCAGCGAAGCCGATGAGACTTTGAATGGTGGCCCTCCATCCGTCGATCTTGTCTTCCATTGGAGGGTAATCCAGGAGCAGTTGAGCTCGCGCCAAAGCTTCTGCTGGAGTGGTGGGTGGTAATGGCGAACAGTGCGAGGAGCGGGATATGCTCGGACTTCTAACTATGTTAGAAGGAGCAGTATCCCGTCCAGGCGACCGTGTCTCGCTCGTGCTAGCATGTTGGCGTGCATGCTGGTCTTGAGCACCCCGAGATCCACCAGCTCGATCTTGGTCCAACAAACGTATGGCACTGCGAATACCATGACGTTGTCGGTCCTGCGCCTCATGAGATGGGCGCAGAACATGTACGGACGCCGAGGTCTGCGCAGCCTTGTCCTTGGACCTGGCAGCACCGTGAGCTCCCTCGTCGATGTCCGTTCTTCCGCCGGCGTCTACCCCACCACTCGTTTGCTCCGGTGGTGGTGGGACCGACGTGGACGGAATGGCTGCCGCCGAAGTCTTCTTCTTCGGTGGCATGTCGATGAAGAAGATGAAGATCTAGCTCGTGTGAACGCTGGATCAGGTTCACACAACCTCGACTGCCCCCTACCTGGCGCGCCAAAGATGTCGGGGAAAGCTGATCCACGAACACCTATGGGGACCGGCGGACCGAGCCCCTTTCGGTTCGGCGGGGGGCGGAGATCGCATGAAGAGTGGATCGAGGCGAAGCACACGAGCAGTTTACCCAGCTTCGGAGCTCTCCGGAGAGATAACACTCCTACTGCTGCTTGTCTGATTGTATTGAGTTCTTGCTCGGGAGCGCTGTGTGCTACAGTACACACGAGCTGCTAACAAGACCGGGCGTGAGTGCTTTCTGGGATCCAACCCCCTCCTACGTTGCGCATGGGCCTCCTTTTATATGTTGAAGGGGTCACCGACAGGTGGCAACGTAGACAAGGGTAAAAATGGAAAAGGGATTGTGGTTGGTACAGCTACCCGTACAGTGTATCCTACCTAACCCTGACGGCAGGGGACAAGGGCATTAAATGCCCGCCTGCGTCGCCCAAACAGTGCAGAAAGGGACCGTCAGGGACGCCACTGCTCGCCACGATGGCAGTCTTGTCAGCGTCGCTTGCCACCGTGCACCGCTGGCTGCACAGCCTCTTGCCACACGCGCCTGGAAAGGCCCCAGGGCGACACGTTGGTGGATGTGCTGGAGCGCGGGTACAGAGTGGTAGCCTGCCGCGGCAAGCGCCTTGCCGCGGTCGTTGTCTTGTCGCGTCCGGAAGCTTGTCGCTCACCGGGCCTTGCCGGGACGTGTGGCGTGTCGCGACAAGTTCCTTGAGATGCCTTGGTTGGCCTTCGCGGCAAGCTCCTCTTGCCGGGGCCTTGGCTTCTTGGCTTAAACACTTTGTTCTTGAATGGCTCCAAAGGAACCACGGAGGACCTTGGCGGTCACCCGGCAAGCCTTGTCGCGGGGTGCTGCAACTGCCCGTGCACAAGTTTGGGATACTAGGGTACCCCTACTCTAGTACAGCGACAATATGTCTTTGAATAGCATTAGCTCAATGAGATATATGTTGTTATGAATTACCAAAACCACCTAGGGATAGTTGCACTTTCAATCTCCCCCTTTTTGGTAATTGATGACAACATATAGATCAAAGCTTCGACATATGATAATAAGATTGAAAAACATCGTCGCTTTGAGAAGTATGTGATAAGCAAGAGCTCCCCCTAAATTTGTGCATAGTTTAAGATTTGCTTTGGACTGCAAATGCACAAGGAATTAGGCTCATGGGTTACTCTTCCATGTCACATACATCTTGGTGGAGCGCTCAAAATAATAAAGATTGAATACATGCACTCATCACCAAGCAAAGTGAATGATCATATAAGGATAAGTAAGATAATAACATATAATCAAGGATAAGTGTAGCTTATGATCAAACACATGATCATCAATGTCTCACAGGTAATGCATAGTATCTTCAAGCAATCAAAAGCAAACAAGTTTAACCAAGAAGACAAGAGAGAATAAAAAACAGCAAATCTCTCTCTCGAAGCCTATGATCTATACATTTTTCTCCCCCTTTGGAAACAAGTTACCAAAAAGTTCATAGAAAATGCATAGTTCTAGATCATCTCTCAGGCTTGGTCTTCAGTTGGTGGGGGAGTCCGATAACTCCAAGAATGAAGGCTTCAGTTGTTGTAGAGGGAGCTGGAGGAGTTGGTGCTGGAGCTGGTTTCCCTGGAGCTATAGGAGCTGTAGCTGGTGTAGATGATGTAGCTCTTGTGTCTGTCATAGGCACTGCAGCTGACCTCTGAGCTCTAGGCACTCTGGCAAATTCATCTGTGGTTGTCTTGCCCTTCCTCTCCTGCATGTCATCCTGAAGCTGTTCCACAACTGACTGAATCTCAGTTACTTTGACATCAAGATCATAGAATTTTTGTTCCATGATCCTTTCCAGGCTCTCCTAGTTTTGAGTTAGGGTGGACAACCCCTTCTCAATTCTCAGTGTTGATGCTATCAAGTAACCAAGCTGCTCTTGTTTGGTCTTTAAGAAATACTCAGATGCCTCCTCTTGAGTTGGCATCTTGGCAGCCTTCTCTTTCCTTGCTTTCTCTTTCTTCTCTTGAGCTTGCACGGATGATGGATCATTCTCATTCATGACAACTTGATTGTCCTCAAAGTCTGGATAGAGAGGAAAATGTTCCTTATCCAACTGATACTTTCCTGTGCCCATCTTTGAGTTAATCAACTCCTGAATCTGTGGGGCATATCCACAACTTCTCTTCTGATCTTGAATTTTTGGGGCACATCAAAAATGTGAAGCATGCTAATTGCATGCCCTCTTATCATGTTGTGGTCACCTGATTTGGGCAAAAGAGTGTGCCTTAAGATCCAGTTGATCGTAGGCAGCCCTGACAGAAGAAAATGGACTGACCCAAATGAGAAAGTCTTAAGGGCTTTGTCTGGGATCTCTTTGTACATATGTGACATAGAATTGTGTCCCATCTTCTTCTTGGCATATATATCCAAATCATCTTCACTCTCTTTTGGGGCATTGATCAGATTTGCCCATTCCTCTATGGTTGACTGATATCTTGTTCCTTCAGACATCCAAACTATCCTGCCATCTGGATAGAAGTGTGTTGTGGAGTAGAATTGCATAATGAGTTCATCATTCCAGTTGGTGAGCTTTTGCCCAACAAAATCTACAACTCCACAAGCAATGAAACTGTCTTGCACTCCAGGATAGTGTTCTTCATTTTCCTTTATGTAGGTCCAGTCGACCCATCTCATATCACACACTATAGGCTTCTTGTCCAACAAGATTGTCTCATAGAAGTCCTGCTGCTCCTTGGTGTGGAACCTGTAATCTACATCAGTCCTTCTCCTGGTGGCATATGGATCAGACAATCTCCATAGCCTCAACCCTGAGTCTTTCCTGATCTTCATGTTCTCAGCCACAGGATGAGCATCATTGTGGTATGGAATCTTGGGTTTGAGCTTTCTTAGGACCTGCCCTTCTTCATCTTCCTCAGCAGCAACCTCAGGCATTGGGGCCTTGTTCTTCTCAGCTGCTGGTATGCTCCTGGTATTTCTCTTTGGTGCAATTTTGGGCTTGGGGGCAGCTTTGGGTGCTTCTTTGGGCTTGGATATTGCAGCCCCTGACTTTATTGCATCACCCATAAGCTTCTGTGCCTTTGGTGCTGGTGCAGCAACCTCTTCTTCCTCTTCCATCATGGAAGGTTGACCAACAACTCTGGCCATGGTCTTCTTGACCCTTTCCTTCCTTTTCTTTCCTTCTACAGCTGGCTCTTCAGGCATCTCAGGTATTTGAGTTGATCCTCTGGCTTTGGAAATTGGCTGTCTCCCTGCTGGCCTTTTGATCTTCATGCCTGGCTTTATGTTCTTTGCCGAGCCATACTCCTTCTTGGGAACTACCTTCTTGGAAGTAACCTCATCTTCTGCTGCCACATAGTCCTCATCCTCTGAGTCTGAGGTTCTCTTCCTTCTAGCTCTTGTGGCTGCTTTGGGCAAGTTGCTAGGAGTACTTCTGCTGCCTTCATCTGAAGAACTTGAGTGACTAGTGCCCTCACTCATGTGAATCTACTCTTCTTCCCCGTTCTGACTGTCACTAAGGTCTGACATGCTACAAATCACTGACTGCTGACCCTGTGAATAGTTATAGTTGAGACAGAGTGGATGAGCATCAAAATGCAGAGATTTTTGCAAAAGAATGATTTAAAAACTTAGTTTTAGTTTCCACAGAAAGCATTTCGGATCTACCGATTTTCAAACTCGGTGATACCGAAGTAGTTTTGGAACCTAAACTAGTGATCTCGGTCAGTCCGAGTCACAGTTCGGTGGCACCGAGACTGCTAGGGTTTCATAAAGTTCTAAAATCGGTCACACCGATTTGTAATTCTCGGTCAGACCGAGACTTACTAGTGCAATGGCATTAGCCAAATCGGTGGGACCAAGTTTTTCAACTCGGTGGGTCCGAGATGGTTTCGGCGGAAACCTAACCCTATATTTTCGAATCACATCTATTCTAAGGATCACATTGGCTGGATAGGAGTGTTTCAATCGTGGCAAGATGCATTACGAACACAATGTGCTGAGAATCAGATGAGGAAAGCACTTTGATTGAGTTCATACCCTAGTTCGGTGGTGAACTCGCTACGGCGGCAACGGCGGAAAAGAAATACGTTGACGGCGGCGGAGACCAGCGACAGGAGGCGGCTGGCGACGAAGTCGATGATCCGTAGACCTAGTAGGCAGAGCGAGCTACGCGCGGGCGAAGGGGTTTGGAGGAATTTCCAAATTTTTGCCCGTGTCTATATATAGCCCGACACTGTCGGTGTGACCGAGTTGAACAACTCGGTGGCACCGAGATGCATAACTGTTAACAGTTACAGCAACTCGGTGTGACCGAAAAGTTCATATCGGTTGCACCGAGATGGAAAGCTTAGATCGATTTAGTGATCTCAGAGGGACCGAAATGGAGGAATCGGTCAGACCGAGAATCACAAAGAAGTTTTGGAAGTTTAAGTCTATGACGAATTGGGGACTCCAAGTGCTCCTCACACAGAGTGGTTCGAATCTGACTTGATCAAATTTTGTGATGTAGCATGAATAGAGTTTGAGATAAGAAAAGCATAGATAGCTAGAGAAGGTTCTTAGGCATTCTTGTCCATCCACTTGGTCAAAGAAAAGGAAACCAATCAATCAAACAACAGGTGGATGTCCTCGAATGAGTAAAATATGCAACCAGCATGCTCACACAATAAAGTGACAAATTAAATATGTGGCAAAGCATGCACAACCAATTCTAGCATCTATCAAACAATTGGCGATGACTAGGTCATCTATATATGAGTATATTGACTTAGGAGTCGAATGAGAACATTTGATCATAGGCCATACTCATCGTTTAAGCTCAAGTGGGGTTACCACTTTTACATAATGCATTGATGTGTTCACATCATTAGAGTTGCTTTGACTCAATTCTTAGAGTTAAGCTCCCCCTAGATGTGAGATCCCCGCTTAGAGGGATGAACTAACCTTGGGTTTTGTCGATGATGACTTCATGTAGGTGTTGAAGATGTGGATGCTCAATGTTGATGTAGATCTTTTGGAGCAATCCTTTGGAGTGAGTTGCACTTTCAATACCTACACGGGTTAGTCCCACAAGAAACAAAACAAGAATATCCATAGACATAGAGTGATGCACAGACAAGATGATGTCCATGAAATCATTTGGTTACCTTGTCCCTTGCCTTACCAACATGAGGGTTTGTGACTCCTTGAACTAGTGCAAGATGTGGAGGTTGATTGCACTTGTTCTTGCCATAAGGATATGAGTGAAGAATGTTGGCGGAGTCACCCTCAAGAACTCTCTAGTTCTTCTTCTTTGGGATCCACATCATCTTGATGGGAATCCTTGGAGTTGTAGTTGTACTTGATGAAGTAGAACTTGACGTATTCTTGGGAACCCACTTGACCAAGGCCTTAGGTGCTTCTTCAAATGCATCAATCTCCTCTTGAAGCTTGTCCTTGCCTTTATGGTCTTGTGGTGGAAGATCATCTTGACCTTGTGTTCCATTGAAAGAAGTAGGATCATACTTCTCTTGTTGAGGAACAAACTTCGTCTTGGGGTATTGATCTTCTTCCCACTCAACTCCATTGGCATTGAACTTTCGTTCAAAACCAACACCATGATTCTTCCGGTGCCTTCCTTGCTTGTGTACAATTTCCTCGAATTGCTTACTCCCGGCAAGGCTCTTGTATACACCTTTCTCTATAATTCCCTTCAATAAGCTATTTTCTTTCTCAAGTGTAACTTGGCTAAGAGAATCATTAGTGTAATCAAGAGAACTACTAGAAGCAACAATATTGGATTTAGCATAGTTATTGTTACTACTAGAGGAAGAATCTTTCTTGTTCTTGTTACTAGACTTGACTTGAGGCATGTAAGTAGATAAGAGTAAACGCTTGGCAATATAAGAAGAACTTTTCTTACGAAGATCATCATTGATTGCCTTTAAGAACTCATGCTCTTGCTCAAGATTGAGCTTTTCAAAGCGTAACTTCTCATGAGCCCTTAAAAGTTCTCGATGATTTTCGAAGATAGTTTCATGAGCTAACTTAAGAGTGTTTAGTTCTTTAGTTAGAAGCTCAATCTTCTCCTTATCATTGTCATTCGTTTTATCTTGTTTAGCATGATTAATTGACGTTTCATCATAGTATTCATCACTAGAGTTGTCAATAAGTAAATCATCATCACCTAGCAAGTCATCTTCATCACTATTGAAATCAACATACTCGGGATGTGTTACCTTTGGACCTTTGGCCATGAAGCATCTTCCAATTCCTTCATTTGGTGAGTCAAATATGTCATAGGAGTTGGTTGACACAAGTGCTAGACCGGCAACACCTTCATCTTGAGTATGTCTAGAGTCGGAGTGATAGCTTCTTTCAGAGTGATGTTCAGATTCGGAACCGGATACCCATTGACCAACATGAGCTTGATGTCTTCGTTTTGTGTAGCTCTTTGATGACTTGTCCTTCCTTTCCGAATCATTGCTTCTCTGTGAGGGTCTTCGTTCATAACGATCATCTCTACTCCTTCTCTCTCTTGGCGGTGATTCTTCTCTTCTACTTCTTCTTTTTGGAGAATCTTCTCTTCTTTTGTAGGATGCCGTACACTCATTGGAATAGTGTCCGGGTCTCCCACAATTGTAGCAGTTGTGCTCTCGACTGGAAGATCTTTTGTCATTGTAGGATCTTGACTTAGAGCTTCTTTCTTTGCTTCTACTCTTGTAGAAATTGTTGAAAATTTTCACCATTAAGCTCAATTCTTCATTGAAAGTTTGTTTCTCACTTGATGATGTGGGGGCTTCACATGAGGCTTTGTAAGCACCACTTGACTTGTTGTGAAGTTCCTCCTTATCCTTGAGTGACATCTCATGAGCAACAATTCTACCATTGACCTCCGTTGGCTTGAGATTCTTGTAATTGGGCATCATTTGAATCAATGTGCACACAGTATCATATTTTCCATCCAATGCTCTTAGGATCTTCTTGATGATGAATATGTCGGTCATCTCTTCACTCCCTAAGCCGGCAATCTCATTTGTGATAAGAGCAAGCCTAGAGTACATTTCAGTGACACCTTCACCATCCTTCATTTTGAACTTGTCAAGCTGACTTTGGAGCACATCCAACTTGGATTCCTTGACGGAGTCGGTACCTTCATGCATATCAATCAAAGTGTCCCAAATTTCCTTTGTATTCTCAAGACGCCTGATTTTGTTGAATTCTTTAGGGCACAATCCGTTGAAGATGATATCACAAGCTTGAGCGTTGTATTGCAGCATTTCAATTCTTCCGCATTAGCTTCACGGTTCGGCTCTCTCCCATCAAAGAAGTCACCTTGCAAGCCAATACAAATAATAGCCCAAACGGCGAGGTTATGTCCGAGAATATGCATTTTCATCTTATGCTTCCAACTAGCAAAATTAGTTCCATCAAAGTAAGGACTTCTACGGTGATAATTTTCCTCGCTAGACGTCATACTCTTTTAGGTTGTGAAACCAAGGCTATGACCACCAAAAGCTATGGAAATCAAAGCAAATGGAGACCAAGGCTCTGATACAACTTGTAGGACCTTGAAGTATGTCTAGAGGGGGGTGATTAGACTACTTGACCAATTAAAAACTTAACCCTTTCGCAATTTTAGAGTTTGATAGATTTTAGCATCTTTGGACAAGTCAAGCAATCATCACACAAATCAAGCAAGCATGCAAAGAGTATATAGGCAGTGGAAATTCAAGCATGCAACTTGCAAGAAAGTAAAGGGAAGGGTTTTGAGGATTCAAACGCAGTTGGAGACACAAATGTTTTTGGCGTGGTTCCGATAGGTGGTGCTATCGTACATCCATGTTGATGGAGACTTCAACCCACGAAGGGTAACAGTTGCGCGAGTCCACGGAGGGCTCCACCCAAGAAGGGTCCACGAAGAAGCAACCTTGTCTATCCCACCATGGCCATCGCCCACGAAGGACTTGCCTCACTAGCGGTAGATCTTCACGAAGTAGGCTATCTCCTTGCCCTTACAAACTTCTTGGTTCAACCCCACAATCTTAGTCGGAGGCTCCCAAGTGACACCTAGCCAATCTAGGAGACACCACTCTCCAAGAAGTAACAAATGGTGCGTTGATGACGAACTCTTTGCTCTTGTGCTTCAAATGATAGTCTCCCCAACACTCAACTCTCTCTCATAGGATTTGGATCTGGTGGAAAGAAGATTTGAGTGGAAAGCAACTTGGGGAAGGCTAGAGATCAAGATTCATATGGTAGGAATGGAATATCTTGGCCTCAACACATGAGTAGGTGGTTCTCTCTCAGAACTGGTAAGTTGGAAGTGTAGGTTTGTTCTGATGGCTCTCTCCATGAATGAAGAGGAGGTGGAGGGGTATATATAGCCTCCACACAAATCTAACCATTACACACAATTTACCAATCTCGGTGGGACCGAATCAATAAACTCGGTCAGACCGGTTTAGTAAACCTGGTGACCGTTAGGATTTTCGATGGGACCGACATGCAACTCGGTAGGACCGATATGGTTAGGGTTAGGGCATAATGTAATCTCGGTGAGACCGATTACACAAACTCAGTAGGAGATTTTGGTAATTAGCTAACCAGAGAGTTGGTCAGGTAAACTCAGTGACCGATTTGCTCTTTTCGGTGAGACCAAAATGTTACAAAAGGGAAACAGAGAGTTTACATTGCAATCTCGGTGGGACCGATCGCTCACTTCGGTTAGACCGAAACGTTACGAAGGGAAACAGAGAGATTACAATCCCATCTTGGTGAGACCGAGATCCCTATCAGTGAGACCGATTTGCCTAGGGATTGTGGCAGTGGCTATGACATCTGAACTCGATGGCGCCGGATAGAAAGAATCGGTGAGACCGATTTTGGCTTTTAGGCTTAGGTCATATGTGGATGTGAGAAAGTAGTTGAGGGTTTTGGAGCATATCACTAAGCACATGAAGCAAGAGGCTCATTAAGCAACACCTCATCCCTCCTTGATAGTATTGGCTTTTCCTATAGACTCAATGTGATCTTGGATCACTGAAATATAAAATGAACAGTCTTGAGCTTTTGAGCTTGAGCCAATCCTTTGTCCTTGATATTTTGAGGGATCCACTTTCATCATCCATGCCATGCCACTCATTGAGCTTTCCTGAAATATATGTCTTGGAATAGCATTAGCTCAATGAGCTATATGTTATTATGAATTACCAAAACCACCTAGGGATAGTTGCACTTTCATGGACGCGTCGGCGTTCCCAAACTCGCCAGCACGCGCGTCGGAGGACACGTCGGCTCCCCGCTACGAGGAGAATGCCGCGCCGCCCACCGAGCCCCCCCAGCCTTGAGGAGCTTTGGAAAGAAATGGATGTCGCCTTGTGGTAGGCTTTGCCTCCAGCAGAGCGCGCCAAATTAGAGGCGGAGAAGAAGGCCAGGAAGAGAAGCGCACCGCGCAACAAGCTTTCTGGGAGATCTATGTCGCGTCCGAGAGAGTCAAGCAATTGGTTCTTTAGCAGAAGGCTCGTGCGAGGGCCGTGAGGGTGGCGGAGGACGCCCGTGCCGACGCCCTGAGTGCAGTCGGGCCCAAGCGCCTCATCTACGCTTGGGGGTACGTGGACCGGGTGCATGCTTCCAGCCAGGAGGAGTACCTGTTGGCGCTGGATCACCACACCAGTGAGATCGCGCTCGCCCGCCGGCAAGCCGCCAATCAGCACCTCACGAGTTGCGAGGCTGAGGAAGAGGCGTTGTGTCGGCGCACTGGGAAACGGCCGCGCACTAGCGCACTCGTGGCGCGCCGCAAGCGCTCCTGCGAGCGCCGTGGCTTTTAGGAGGAGTATAATTTTTGTTTCGTAAGGCGATCTCATTAGTTTTGGGATGCAAATGATAAATCCCGAATGTTCAGGAATTTTTAGTGTCCTTAATTAAGTATGTAAAAGGGAAAGTTTGGAAACGTTGTGTATTATTACGCATTTTGCAAGTACGTGCATATAGCACAAACTTTACTATATACTATCGGACTACACGTCTCTCTCGATATATGCTTGCAGACTATGCTACTCCCTCCGTCCAGGTCAATAGGTCATCTTTGGTTGTGCACGGTGACCAAGAAGGAGGGAAGACTTGTACACCTAGACGGAGGGAGTACTACTATTTACTTATGTACGTGAAAATGCACGTTTTAACATTACGATGCGGTTTTTGTAAAAGTAGAAAAACATCAGCCCACTGAGAGGAGCAGTTCAAAGGAAGGACTGCGGCAAAAGCCACTCAAGTTTAACGACAAGCTTACAGAATCAAAAGCGGCAAAGACACGGGCCATAAGCGCCCACACACACACTACATGTTTTCTGAGTGCACTTGATAATGCATATGTCCAGGTGAACCTCCTTGGAGTCCCCGTGCACCGAGTCGGCGGGTAAAGGATGGAAGTGATGCCATGGGTTTTCCAAGTCCACATTGGCGGGATAGTCCCAGCTCCCCAGAGTCCAAGTCTGTGAGGACTTAGTCGCGAGGCCAACGCATCTATGCCGTAGCTTGAGAGGGGTTAGGCGGAATCGAGAGACGCAACACAAGACAAGGATTTAGACAGCTTCGGGCCCCGGGAAACATCATCCGGTAATAACCCTACATGCTGTTTATGGCTAGGTCTCATTATGATCATGAGGGAGTCGCCGGTAAGCCGACTCTTTGTGTCTAGCCGTAAAGATTGTTTTTCTGCCTCTCTTGGGGTGCCCTACCCCTGCTTATATATGTTGAAGGGGCGGGTTACATGACTAGTCCAAGTAGGATTAGGATTACTCAATTACAAGTGGAGTCCTAGTCTTGCTTCCTTTGTAAGGGAATATTCCTTACGCTTTCCTCTTAAGCCGGACCACCATAACATGAGACGGCCCTCTGGGCCTTGGGCCTAGTCCTCTAACTGACTCGTCGTCAGGGCCATCCATGAGTCGCCAGGCTCATGAGTCGTCAGACCAGTGAGCCGCCAGACTCGTAAGTCGCCAGTCCTCCGGCAAGTTACCAATGAAAATGCGAAGCCCGGCCGGGTCATACCACGGGATATATCCCCGACAAGTGGCTTCACTTGGCACATGTTCACGCATGTTGTTGAAACAAAATCAACATAGCCTCCATGATATTTATGTTCATGGTGATTTATATCCTACTTGTTGGGGATATAACTACTGGGTATGAACCGCCCAGAAAGGGCCGTGTTATACCACTGGCGTCTTATCAATGAAGATGGCGGGTCATAGCAAGCCCATTGATGACCCAAGACCCAGAGGCGACTTAAGGCCCAAGAGGATGAACCGCCATAGGTATGACTTGTATTGTAAGGCAAGTTTAGTTAGTCACCGAGCCAGACATGTTGTGTATGAGACGGCCGGACTCTATAAGCCGCCGGGTATCAACTTGTGTATATAAAGGGACGCCCCGGCGGCGAGTTAGCGGCAAGAAAGA
This sequence comes from Triticum aestivum, assembly GCF_018294505.1. Classification (NCBI taxonomy): domain Eukaryota; kingdom Viridiplantae; phylum Streptophyta; class Magnoliopsida; order Poales; family Poaceae; genus Triticum; species Triticum aestivum. The sequence continues at coordinate 538,065,818 of NC_057795.1, forward strand.
AGAGATCGAGAACTAGGGCAAGCATATTCGCTTCCTGGTAATCGGAGCCCAAGCAATACCACCCAACACTGGATTAGGCCTTTACCTCCACCGCGAGGGGCCGAACCAGTATAAATTCTCTGTGTCCCTTGTCTTGTTTAACCCCTTCAAGCTAACTACGTCGCGATGGCTCCACACCTAAGTCCTTACGCTAGGGCATCTGACGTGACAATTCCACGACAGTTGGCGCCCATCATGGGGCCAGCGCACGGTGGTTTCAAGTTCTTGAAGGGCAGCTTCACAGGGCTCAAGGGGTATGCTGTGGGCTGGATGACCAAGAGTCGTCGCGGCAAGCTCTACATCGACGACAAGGGCTGGGGCCCCAAGGCCGGCTCAATCGAGTATGGGTACCGGGTCCCCTTTGGCGGAATCCACGTCTTCATTGGCATGATTGGTGAGTCGGAAGCTGAGCCGGACATCTGCACCAACATCGTTGAGTCGGCTCGGTGCGCATGACCCGCCAAGGTTAAAGCCTCCCCGAAGCATGTATTTGTTGGTTTCGTTCATGGAGCGGAGCTAGAAGGAGGATCGGAATCTGGTGGAGAGACGATTGTCTACTCAGGCGACGAGTCCTCTATCGGTGAGACTAACTCCATATATCAGGTTCAGGATGGCGGGCTTGGGTGATGTTCCGATGGTGACAGTATTCCGGACCCCTATGAGCCGCCACATCGGGTCAGGATCTTCATGGCCGGTACACAGCCAGGGTAGGATTCTACGACTGTAGCAACAATGATCTCCAGGTCAGCGACGACGATGGCTGCCGGGGCAGGAGGCCCTATGCGCCCGCCGGCTCAAGTCTTGTCCGATCTATTGGATCCTCTGACAACGTTGTTAACGGCGGAGGTTAACCCGGCGAATCAAACTCAGCATAACACGGAGGTTGCAAAATTGCGTGATGAGATAGTACAAGCCAAGGAGGAGCTAAACACGGAGAACACCCGGATGGCAATGGAGCGAGCCGCCTTACAGAGGGAGGCAGAACGGCTTCAGGCAGAGAGCTTCCACTTAAGCTTGGACCGGGACACATCAAATGATGTCTTCAATAGAAGGCATGTGAGCAGGCTGCCCTCGACTTACGACGTGAGGAACTTTTTCAACACTCCTGGGGCAGGAACCAGTAACCCTCCTGGTGTGGATCGGGCCGTTGAGTCGTCGGCGGTTGGAGAACCGGTTCAGCCACGAGCTGCAGACCCCCCACGTTTGAACTTGACCCATCCTTAGCATGTTCCAACACCTCTGGGGCATTTTTCTAACCCCTTGGATAACATGATAGCTGCGGCTACTCGACTGGCGGCTCTCCCAGCTCAGGATGAGTCGCCAACTGCAATGGAAATACTGCAAGCCAGAGAACTTCTTCAGACGTCTGTGGCCCAACAGGCGGCTTATTCATACAGTCGTGATCGTATCCACTCAACACCATGTCCAAGCAGGAGTTATAGCAGGCATATTGATGAACATGCCGTGTCAAGCAGTGAACGGCATTGCAATCGGCCTCGTAGGCCGGACCCGCTGTGCGCTGGTAATGATGCTCAGGCTTTGGTAGACCAGGGCAGAGCGCGGCGTGAGGCGAAGCTGGCGGCTCAACAACAATCTCTGGTTTATCCTTCAGCGTCCATGGAGGCAGGAGTGACCTCTAGAACCTTGGGTGTGCCATGTTTAGTGCCGGCTCTATGCAATGAGCGCTTGCCTAATGATTTCAAGGGCCCCCGTAAGGTGCCTAATTACACGGCGGATCAGCCCCCAGAGGATTGGATTGAGAGTTATGAGATGGCTATGGAGATGCTGGATGTCGGTGATGTTGCATGTGCTAAATATTTCACCATGATGTTGGATGGTCCGGCTCGTACTTGGTTGAAAAGCCTGCCCGCTAACTCTATTGGATCATGGGCAGAGTTGAAGAGGCATTTTATCCAGAATTTTAAAGACATGTGCAAGCATCCTATGTCAATCATGGATTTGGATTCTTGCGTCCAAGGTGAGGGTGAATCAACAACCCATTGGGTGCACTGGATCTCAGCTATCATACACTCTTCAGATAGTATCAATGCCGGTTCAGCAGTCCTGATGTTGGAGAAAAATTGTCGTTTCATCCCCTTAAGCAGAAGCTGGGGCGGCTTAAATGCCACTGCAATGACATGGGGGAGCTAATGGCTGCTCTCGTCAAATATGCCGACTCTGATAGTACCAAGGACCCCGAGTCTGATGATGAGAAGCCGGGTAAGGGAAAGAAGGGCGGTAATATGAAAGGGCAGCAACATAGCCCGGCAGGTCAAGGTGACAATGGTAAGCGCAAGGCTGATGGTAATTTAGACTTTGTGGCTAACACCAATACGCAGAATACTAATCAGCGTCACAAGGGAAAATCGGCCCGGTTTGGAGGACCATGATTTAATCTTGAGGCAATGATGAATCAGCCTTGCCCAAAGCATGGTACGCGTGAGAAGCCGGCTACTCATCCGTGGAAGAATTGCTTCATCATGGAGGAATATAGGAGTTCCAATTTTTTTCCTGAACAGTCATGGCCCGAATGGCGGTTCCGGATCTGGCTCTCATGGACCTGGCTTTGGTGGTGGCGGTTCAAACTCTGGCTTCCAGGGCCAAGGCAATCAAGGTGGCTTTAATCAACAATCTGGTCAAGGGAATCAGCAGCAGCAGTCTGGTTATCAAAGTAATCCAAAGCAGCTGAATGGTGGTCAGTATCATGTGTTCACTACAAGTCTGTGCAAGCGAGATCAAAAAATCCATAAGTGGGTAGTGAACTCTGTTGAGCCGGCGGTTCCTCGTTATTTAAGGTGGTCTGGGCAGCCTATTGTATGGAGCTGAGAGGATCACCCTCCCCGTGTTGACAATCCAGGTCAGTTGGCATTGGTGGTTGCTCCATAGGTGGGAGGATATAAGCTCACAAAGGTGCTCATGGATGGAGGCAGCAGTATAATTATCCTTTACTATGAGACCTTTTGTCGTATGAATTTGACTGACAAGGATCTTAAGCCATCTTCTACTATTTTTCAAGGAGTAGTGCCTGGTAAGTCGGCATATCCAGTGGGAAGGACAACACTGGAAGTGGCTTTTGGAGATGACAACGATTCCAGAGCTGAGAAGTTAACCTTTGAGGTGGTGAAAATCAAGAGCCCGTATAATGCTTTGTTTGGGCGGCTGGCTTACGCCAAGTTTACGACACGATCGTGTTATGTTTATTTGCAGCTCAAGATGCCGGGTCATAAGGGCACCATCACGGTGCATAGTACTAGAAGAATCGCTCCAGATTGTGAAGAGGGTGATGCTGCTTATGCTGAGTCGGCTTGTGCCACTGAGGAGTTGAAGTTTTATAAAAATAATGTTAACCCGGTGGATATGATGCCTTTGAAGAAGCCAACTACACAGAATGAGCCCTTAATGAAGTTTAAGTCGGCAGATGATACTAAGATGGTTGATTTTGTTCCTGGTGATTCATCAAAGCAGTTCAATATCAGTGCTAATATGGATCCAAAATAGGAAAGCGCGCTCATCGATTTCATCCGTGAGAACCGGTACATCTTTGCATGGAAGCCTTCTGACATGCCAGGTGTACCAAGGGAACTCGCTGAGCACACTCTTAATTTGGATCCAAAGTTTAAGCCGGTCAAGCAGTTTCTTCATCGGTTTAATAAGGAAAGGCACAAGGCAATTGGTGAAGAGGTGGCCCAACTCTTGGCGATAGGGTTCATCATTGAAGTTTTTCATCCTGAGTGGTTGGCTAACCCGTTGCTAGTACTTAAGAAAAATGGCACTTGGCGTATGTGTGTGGATTATACAGACCTTAACAAGGCCTGTTCGGCTGATCCTTTTGCTCTCCCGCATATTGATCAGATTATTGATGCTACAGCGGGTTGTGAGCGTTTGAGTTTTTTGGATGCTTACTCTAGTTATCATCAGATCAAAATGGCAGTTAAGGACCAGGAGAAGACAACTTTCATCACTCCCTTTGGAGCCTTTTGCTATGTGTCTATGCCTTTTGGGCTCAAGAGTGCCTAGACGACTTACAAACTTGTGTTCAAAATTGCCTCCATGGCCAGATTGGGCGCAATGTTCATGCTTGTGTGGATGCTATTGTTGTGAAATCCACGAAGAAGGAGACATTGATTGAGGATCTGAAAGAGACCTTTGACAATCTCTGGGTCTACAAGATGATGCTTAACCTGGACAAGTGTGTTTCTGGCATGCCAGCAGGCAAGTTATTGGGTTTCTTGGTGTCTGAGAGAGGCATTGAAGCTAACCCGGAGAAGATCAAGGATATCACCTCTTTGGCTAAGCCGGCGTGTATCAATGACGTCCAGCGTTTCGCGGGTTGTATCTCGGCTTTGAGCCGATTTATAAGTCGCCTAGGAGAGAAGGCTATCCCTTTGTATCAGATGATGAAAAAGACAAATGACTTTGTCTGGAGCGATGCTGCTAATGAGGTGTTTGAGGCACTTAAAAAGAAACTGGCTGAGCCGCCAGTTCTTGCAGCTCCTATTGAGAAGGAGCCCTTGATGTTATATGTGGTTGCAAACAACATGGCTGTCAGTGTGGCAGTTGTGGTTGAAAGGAAGGAGTCAGGCAAGGATTATCCGATTCAAAGGCTGGTTTATTATGTCAGTGAGATGCTCATTGAGTCTAAGCAGAGATACCCACATTGGCAGAAGTTGGTTTATGGCGTGTTCATGGCTAGTTGCAAGTTAAAACAATATTTCCTTGGTCATCCCATCATTGTGGTTAGCTCTGCTCCTTTGGGGGATATTATTCAAAACAGAGAAGCCATAGGTCGGGTAGCTAAGTGGGTCGTTGAGCTTGGACCCCATGGTTTGAAGTATGTGCCTCGGACGACTATAAAATCTCAAGCACTTGTGGACTTTGTCAATGATTGGACAGAGCTGCAGATGCCTGAGGATAAGCCGGACAATACATATTGGCCTATCACTTTGATGGATCCAGGCAGTTGGAAGGCTCGGGGGCTGGAGTTATATGGACTTCCCCATGAGGTGATAATTTTTGTTATGTTTTAAGGTTGATGTTCCCTTGTACTAACAATGTAGTTGAGTATGAAGCCTTACTCCATGGTTTTCGGAAGGCTAAAGAGATGAATCTAAGCTGGGTAAGATGTTTTGGCGACTCAGATTTGATGGCTCAGCAACTGTCAGGGATTTGGGATTCAAAGGATCCACTCATGGCGGCCTATCGCCAAGAGGTTGATACTAGTGCTGGTCACTTCTAGGGTTATCAAGTGGAGCATGTTGATCACAGGAAAAATGAGGCTGCTGATGCGTTAAGCCAGCTGGGGTCTCAGTGTAAGCCGGCCCCCCCAATGTTTTCCTTGATGTTTTGCATAACCCATAAGTAAAGTTGCCTACGGAGGAGGACTTGGCAGTTCTTGACACGGAGGCACAATTGGTGGCGGCTCTTCATGTTATCCCTGATTGGACAGTTCCATATTTGGCTTATATGACCCCAGGCAAGTTACCTGAGGATGAAACTCTGGCCAGGCAAATAACCCGGAGGTCTAAGTCAATGACTATTGTCAATGGTGAGCTTCACAGATGCAGTGTTACAAGGGTGTTTCAACGATGCGTTTATCCTGAGGAGGGCCATGAAATTTCAAGGGAAATCCATGAAGGAGATCGCGGTCATCATGCCCTCTAAGTCTCGTATTGCTAAGACCTTTCATCATGGGTTTTATTGGCCGATGGCTGATGCTGATGCAGAAGACATGGTCAGTAAGTGTGATGGCTGTCAGAAATTTTCAAGACGAGCTCATGTGTCGGCTCAAGAATTGGGGATGATTCCAATTACTTGGCCGCTTTCAGTCTGGGGGCTAGATATGGTCGCGCTTTCAAAAGGTCTACGGATAAAAAGACTCACCTCTTGGTAGCAGTTGACAAGTTTACAAAGTGGGTTGAGGCTGAGCCGGTCAGCAAATGTGATGCAGCCACATCGGTTCAATTCATCAAAAAGGTGATCTTTCATTTTGGATATCCTCATAGTATCATCACTGATAATGACACTAATCTGTCTAAGGGAGCAATGAGAAATTCTTTCAACAAGAGCATATCCGGCTTGATGTGTCATCGGTGGCTCACCCCCAGTCTAATGGCCAAGCTGAATGAGCTAATCAAGAAATCTTGAGAGGTATCAAGCCCCGACTTATGGTTCCTTTGCAGAGGACACCGGGTTGTTGGGTGGAGGAGTTGACCTTAGTGCTTTGGAGTATCAATACCACCCCCAACAGATCTACGGGTTACACGCCTTTCTTCTTGGTTTACGGAGCTGAGACGGTTCTCCCTAGTGACATACGTCACGATCCGCCTCGTGTGGCAGCTTATATTGAAGCTGGTAATGAGAAAGCATGTCAGGATGCTATTGACCTGTTAGATGAGGAGCGTGACCTTGCGGCAGCTCGTTCGGCGATTTACTAGCAAGATCTACATCGTTATCACAGCCGCCGGGTTAAAACCAGGACCTTTCAAGAAGGCGATTTGGTGCTCCTGGTCATCCATGATCAAACTGACATGCACAAGCTATCCCCACCTTTGGAAGGGCCCTTTGTGGTCAGCAAAAATTTGAACAACGGGTCATACTACCTTATCGATGTTCGAGACCACAAGGACTCACGCACATCGGAGGAAGAGACCCGCCGGCTGTGGAATATTGCTCATCTTTGGCCTTATTACACCTGAGCCACCGACTCTTGTGATGTACATATTTTGTCAATGTATATATTATAATGAATATAATAAAGCCGACATCGATGATAATTCAGGGTCTCCGTCATTTCATTTATGAGAATATGAGTCTTTATTGTCACTTCATACGATCACTTGGGGGCTTTCTGCTCACTGAGCATAGCTTTGACTACCCTTGATCCAGCTTGTATGCCATGATTAAAACATACTTGGGGGCTTCCTGCTCATTGAGCATAGCTATGAATACCCTACTGATCCGGCTTATATGCCTGGAATGAAATATTACTTGGGGGCCTTTTGTTCATGAACAGAGCTTTGATGACCCTTGTAATAGGCTTGGACACCGGGTGTATTCACCAAAAAATCCGGGTTATCCTACCTTTGTAAGTCTGCCACTCCGCCCAGGTAATCCTGGAATGACTCGCCGTACTCTTGACAGTCAATCTTATAAAGACCCTTGTCAGCATTCTGGATATGGGGGTATCCAGCCCTGCCTGCCTGCGACCCACCATGTGGCTCCATCGATGGCCTGGTACGGCCCAGCTACAACATCAACAACTCAAGACCCTCGCGAGGGGCCAAGCCTCGCAAGGTGGACGACGCCAAGACCCCCGAGGGGATCGGCCTCCTCAGGCTGGAACCCGAGGGGCGGAGAGTTCTATGCAAGGTTTACCTCACGAGGCTCAGCTGACATGAGCCATGACGACCAAGGCCAGGCGGGTGCCAGGCGGGCACAGAGCGCAGGTTTCCTCTTCGGTGCAAAGGAGGCAAGCCACAGGCATGGAGTCCCGAGGAATCAGCCAAAGGTTTCCATTCTGGTGCAACAAGACCAAGACCATCAGGACGGCAGCACGGAGGTCATTGACGAGCCCACCACAGCGTCACGACCAGAGGCTTTTTGCAGGCGAAGACTACTTTTGTCAGGATAAGCTGTACTACTTGTCCCCTTTCAAATCCGGCCATTGTGGGATCCCTTCCCGCCAACATTTGGGAAGAGGATCAATGCCACTATAAATAGGACTAGCCACCACCATAGAGGCAATACAAGCCGACTAGCACACACCACTGTAGGACCTTGAAGTATGTCTAGAGGGGGGGGGGTGATTAGACTACTTGACCAATTAAAAACTTAACCTTTTCCCAATTTTAGAGTTTGGCAGATTTTAGCAATCTTTGGACAAGTCAAGCAATCATCACACAAATCAAGCAAGCATGCAAAGAGTATATAGGCAACGGAAATTAAAGCATGCAACTTGCAAGAAATTAAGGGGAAGGGTTTGGAGGATTCAAACGCAGTTGGAGACACGGATATTTTTGGTGTGGTTCCGATAGGTGGTGCTATCGTACATCCACGTTGATGGAGACTTCAACCCACGAAGGGTAACGGCTGCGCGAGTCCACGGAGGGCTCCACCCAAGAAGGGTCCACGAAGAAGCAACCTTGTCTATCCCACCATGGCCGTCGCCCACGAAGGACTTGCCTCACTAGAGGTAGATCTTCATGAAGTAGGCGATCTCCTTGCCCTTACAAACTCCTTGGTTCAACTCCACAATCTTGTCGGAGGCTCCCAAGTGACACCTAGCCAATCTAGGAGACACCACTCTCCAAGAAGTAACAAATGGTGCGTTGATGATGAACTCCTTGCTCTTGTGCTTCAAATGATAGTCTCCCCAACACTCAACTCTCTCTCATAGGATTTGGATCTGGTGGAAAGAAGATTTGAGTGGAAAGCAACTTGGGGAAGGCTAGAGATCAAGATTCATATGGTAGGAATGGAATATCTTGGCCTCAATACATGAGTAGGTGGTTCTCTCTCAGAACTGGTAAGTTGGAAGTGTAGGTTTGTTCTGACGGCTCCCTACACTAATGAAGAGGAGGTGGAGGGGTATATATAGCCTCCACACAAAATCTAACCGTTACACACAATTTACCAATCTCGATGGGACCGAATCAACAAACTCGGTCAGACCGATTTAGTAAACCTAGTGACCGTTAGGATTTTCGGTGGGACCGAAATGCAACTCGGTAGGACCGATATGGTTAGGGCTAGGGCATAACGTAATCTCGGTGAGACCGATTACACAAACTCGGTGAGACCGATTTTGGTAATTAGCTAACCAAAGAGTTGGTCAGGTAAACTCGATGGGACCGATTTGCTCTTTTCGGTGAGACCGAAATGTTACAAAAGGGAAACAGAGAGTTTACATTGCAATCTCGGTGGGACCGATCGCTCACTCCGGTTAGACCGAAACGTTATGAAGGGAAACAGAGAGATTACAATCCCATTTCGGTGAGACCGAGATCCCTATCGGTGAGACCGATTTGCCTAGGGTTTGTGGCAGTGGCTATGACATTTGAACTCGGTGGCGCCGGATAGAAAGAACCGGTGTGACCGATTTTGACTTTAGGTTTAGGTCATATGTGGATGTGGGAAAGTAGTTGAGGGTATTTGGAGCATATCACTAAGCACATGAAGCAAGAGGCTCATTAAGCAACACCTCATCCCTCCTTGATAGTATTGGCTTTTCCTATAGACTCAATGTGATCTTGGATCACTAAAATGTAAAATGAAGAGTCTTGAGATTTTGAGCTTGAGCCAATCCTTTGTCCTTGATATTTTGAGGGATCCACTTTCATCATCCATGCCATGCCATTCATTGAGCTTTCCTGAAATATTTGTCTTGGAATAGCATTAGCTGAATGAGCTATATGTTGTTATGAATTACCAAAACCACCTAGGGATAGTTGCACTTTCAATCTCCCCCTTTTTGGTAATTGATGACAACATATAGATCAAATCTTCGACAAATGATAATAAGATTGAAAAAACATCGTCGCTTTGAGAAGTATGTGATAAGCAAGAGCTCCCCCTAAATTTGTGCATATTTTAAGATTTGCTTTGGACTGCAAATGCACAAGGAATTAGGCTCATGGGTTACTCTTCCATGTCACATACATCTTGGTGGAGCGCTCAAAATAATAAGGATTGAATACATGCACTCATCACCAAGCAAAGTGAATGATCATACAAGGATAGGTAAGATAATATCATCAAACATGCATAAGTGTAGCTTATGATCAAACACATGATCATCAATGTCTCACAGGTAATTGCATAGTATCTCAAGCAATCAAACAAGTTTAACCAAGAAGACAAGGGAGAACAAAAAATAGCAAATCTCTCTGTCGAAGCCTATGATCTATACATTTTTCTCCCCCTTTGGTAACAAGTTACCAAAAAGTTCATAAAAATGCATAGTGCTAGATCGTCTCTCAGGCTTGGTCTTCAGGTGGTGGTGGTGTACGGATGACTCCAAGAATGAAGGCTTCAGTCAATGTAGATGGAGCTGGAGGAGTTGGTGCTGGAGCTGGTTGCACTGGAGTTGTAGGAGCTGTAGCTGGTGCAGATGATGTGGCTCTTGAGTTGGCATCTTGGCAGCCTTCTCTTTCCTTGCTTTCTCCTTCTTTGCTTGAGCTTGCACTGATGATGGTTCATCCTCATTCATGACAACTTGGTTGTCCTCAAAGTCTGGATAGAGAGCAAAATGTTCTTTATCCAATTGATATTTTCCTGTGCCCATCTTTGAGTTAATCAACTCCTGAATATGTGGAGCATATCCACAACTTCTTTTCTGGTCTGCGGCAGTCCTCTTGATAGTTTCAACCATAAGGCTCATGACCTTGAATTTCTGGGGCACATCAAATACATGTAGCAAGTTTATTGCGTGCCCTCGAATCATGTTGTGATCACCTAATTTGGGCAAAAGAGTGTGCCTTAGGATCTGGTTGATTGTAGGTAGCCCTGACAGAAGAAAATGAACTGATCCAAACTTGAACATCTCAAGTGCTTCATCAGGGATCTCCTTGTACATATGTGACATTGAGTTATGATCCATTTTCTTCTTGGCATAAATGTCCAAGTCATCTTCACTCTCCTTTGGGGCATTGATCAGACTTGCCCATTCCTCAATGGTTGACTGGTATCTCATTCCTTCAGACATCCATACTATCCTGCCATCTGGATAGAAGTGTGCTGTGGAGTAGAATTGCATGATGAGTTCATCATTCCAGTTGGTGAGCTTCTACCCAACAAAATCTGCAACTCCACAAGCAATGAAACTGTCTTGCACTCCAGGATAGTGTTCCTCATTTTCCTTCATGTAGGTCCAGTCAACCCACCTCATATCACACACTATGGGCTTCTTGTCCAACAAGATTGTCTCATAGAAGTCCTGCTGCTCCTTGGTGTGGAACCTGTAATTTACAGCAGTCCTTCTCCTGGTGGCATATGGATCTGACTCTCTCCATAGCCTCAACCCTGAGTCTCTCTTGATCTTCATGTTCTCAGCCATAGGATGAGCATCATTGCGGTCTGGGATCTTGGGTTTGAGCTTCCTTAAGATCTGCCCTTCTTCATCTTCCTCAGCAGCAACCTCAGGCATTGGGGCCTTGTTCTTCTCAGCTGCTGGTATACTTCTGGTATTTCTCTTTGGTGCAATCATGGGCTTGGAAGCAGCTTTGGGTGCTTCTTTGGGCTTTGATGTTGCAGCCCCTGACTTTATAGCATCACCCATCAGCTTTTGTGCCTTGGGTGCTAGTTCCGCAACCTCTTCTCCCTCTTCCATCATGGAAGGTTGCCCAAAAACTCTGGCCATGGTCTTCTTGACCCTTTCCTTCCTTTTCTTTCCTTCTGCAGCTGGCTCTTCGGGATCAGGCTTTTTAGATACTTGAGTTGATCCTCTAGCTTTGGACATTGGCTGTCTTCCTACTGGCCTTTTGATCTTCATGCCTGGCTTTACTGCAGTTGAGCTGAGCACCTTCTTGAGCACTACCTTCTTGGAAGTAGCCTCATCTTCAACAGCAACCTAATCCTCATCCTCAGAGTCTGAGGTTCTCTTTCTTCTAGCTCTTGTGGCTGCTTTAGGCAAATTGCTTGGAGTGCTTCTGCTCCCTTCATCTGAGCTGCTAGAGGGACTAGTGCCCTCACTCATGTGAATCTGCTCTGCTGACTTGTTCTGACTATCACTTTGGTCTGACATGCTTCAAATCACTGACTGCTGACCATGTGAATAGTTGTAGAGGAGATAGAGTGGATGAGCATCACAAAATGCAGAGATTTTTGCAAAAGAATGATTCAAAAAACTTAGTTTTAGTTTCCACAGAAAGCATTTCGGATCTACCAATTTTCAAACTCGGTGATACCGAAGCAGTTTTGGAACCTAAACTAGTGAACTCGGTCAAACCGAGTCACAGTTCGGTGGCACCGAGACTGCTAGGGTTTCACAAAGTTCTAAAATCGGTCACATCGATTTGTAATTCTCGGTCAAACCAAGACTTACTAGTGCAATGGCATTAGCCAAATCGGTGGGACCGAGTTTTTCAACTCGGTCGGTCCGAGATGGTTTCGGCGGAAACCTAACCCTAAATTTTCGAATCCCATCTATTCTAAGGATCACATTGACTGGATAGGAGTATCTCAATCGTGACAAGATGCATTACGAACACAATGTGCTGAGAATTAGATGAGGATAGCACTGTGATCAAGTTCATACCCTAGTTCGGTGGTGAACTCGCTACAGCGGCAACGGCGGAGAAGAAATCCATTGACGGCGGCGGAGACCAGCGACAGGAGGCAGCTGGCGACGAAGTCGACGATCCGTAGACCTAGTAGGCAGAGCGAGCTATGCGCGGGCGAGGAGTTTCGGAGAAAGTTTTCCAAAATTTGCCCGTGAGTATATATAGCCCAACACTGTCGGTGTGACCGAGTGGAACAACTCGGTGGCACCGAGATGCATAACTGTTAACAGTTACAGCAACTCGGTGTGACCGAAAAGTTCAAATCGGTTGCACCGAGATTGAAAACCTAGATCGACTTAGTGATCTCGGTAGGACCGAAATGGAGGAATCGGTCAGACCGAAAATCACAAAGATGTTTTGGAAGTTTAAGTATATGACGAATCGGGGACTCCAAGTGCTCCTCACACAGAGTGGTTCGAATCTGACTTGATCAAATTTTGTGATGTAGCATGAACAGAGTTTGAGAGGAGAAAACCATAGATAGCTAGAGAAGGTTCTTAGGCATTCTTGTCCATCCACTTGGCCAAAGAAAAAGAAACCAATCAATCAAAACAACAAGTGGATGTCCTTGAATGAGTAAATTATGCATACAACATGCTCACACAATAAAATGACAAATGAAATATGTGGCAAAGCATGCACAACCAATTCTAGCATCTATCAAACAATTGGCGATGACTAGGTCATCTATATATGAGTATATTGACTTAGGAGTCAAATGAGAACATTTGATCATAGGTCATACTCATCGTTTAAGCTCAAGTGGGGTTACCACATTTACATAATGCATTGATGTGTTCACATCATTAGAGTTGCTTTGACTCAATTCTTTAGAGTTAAGCTCCCCCTAGATGTGAGATCCCCCCTTAGAGGGATGAACTAACCTTGGGTTTTGTCGATGATGACTTCATGTAGGTGTTGAAGATGTGAATGCTCAATATTGATGTAGATCTTTGGGAGCAATCCTTTGGAGTGACTTGCACTTTCAATACCTACACGGGTTAGTCCCACAAGGAACAAACAAGAATATCCATAGACATAGAGTGATGCACACATAATATGATGTCCATGAAAACATTAGGTTACCTTGTCCCTTGCCTTACCAACATGAGGATTTGTGACTCCTTGAACTAGTGGAAGATGTGGAAGTTGATTGCACTTGTCCTTTCCATAATGGTATGAGTGAAGAATGTTGGCGGAGTCACCCTCAAGAACTCTCTAGTTCCTCTTCTTTGGGATCCACATCATCTTGATGGGAATTGTTGGTGTAGTAGTTGTGCTTGATGAAGTAGAACTTGACGTAGTCTTGGGAACCCACTTGACAAAGGCCTTAGGTGCTTCTTCAAATGTATCAATCTCCTCTTGAAGCTTGTCCTTGCCTTTGTTCTTGTGGTCTTGTGGTGGAAGATCATCTTGTGCTTGTGTCCCCTTGAAGGAAGTAGGATCATACTTCTCTTGTTGAGGAACAAACTTCGTCTTGGGGTATTGATCTTCTTCCCACTCAACTCCATTGGCATTGAACTTTCATTCAAAACCAACACCTTGATTCTTCCGGTGCCTTCCTTGCTTGCGTACAATTTCCTCGAATTACTTACTCCCGGCAAGGCTCTTGTATACACCTTTCTCTATAATTCCCTTCAATAAGCTATTTTCTTGCACAAGTGTAACTTGGCTAAGAGTATCATTAGTGGAATCAAGAGAATTACTAGAAGCAACAATATTGGATTTAGCATAATCATTGTTACTACTAGAGGAAGAATCTTTCTTGTTCTTGTTACTAGACTTGACTTGAGGCATGTAAGTAGATAAGAGTAAACGCTTGGCAATATAAGAAGAACTTTTCATGCAAAGATCATCATTGATTTCCTTTAAGAACTCATGCTCTTGCTCAAGATTGAGCTTTTCAAAGCGTAACTTCTCATGAGCCCTTAAAAGTTCTCGATGATTTTTGAAGATAGTTTCATGAGCTAACTTAAGAGTGTTTAGTTCTTTAGTTAGAAGCTCAATCTTCTCCTTATCATTGTCATTCGGTTTATCTTGTTTAGCATGATTAATTGACGTTTCATCATAGTATTCATCACTAGAGTTGTCAACAAGTAAATCATCATCACCTAGCAAGTCATATTCATCACTATTGAAATCAACATACTCGGGATGAGTTACCTTAGGGCATTTATCCATGAAGCATCTTCCAATTCCTTCATTTGGTGAGTCAAATATGTCATAGGAGTTGGTTGACACAAGTGCTAGACTGGCAACACCTTCATCTTGAGTATGTTCACAGTCGGAGTGATAGATTCTCTCGGAGTGATGTTTAGAGTCGGAACCGGATACCCATTCACCAACATGAGCTTGATGTATTTGTTTTGTGTAGCTCTTTGATGACTTGTCCTTCCTTTCCGAATCTTTGCTTCTCCCTGAGGGTCTTCGTTCATAACAATCATCTCTACTCCTTCTCTCTCTTGGCGGTGATTCTTCTCTTCTACTTCTTCTCTTTGGAGAATCTTATCTTCTTTTGTAGGGTGCCATACACTCATTGGAATAGTGTCTGGGTCTTCCACAATTGTAGCAGTTGCGCTCTCGACTGGAAGATCTCTTGTCATTGTAGGACCTTGACTTAGAGCTTCTTTCTTTGCTTCTACTCTTGTAGAATTTGTTGAAATTCTTCACCATTAAGCTCAATTCTTCATTGAAGGTTTGTTTCTCACTTGATGATGTGGGGGCTTCACATGAGGCTTTGTAAGCACCACTTGACTTGTTGTGAAGTTCCTCCTTATCCTTGAGTGACATCTCATGAGCAACAATTCTGTCAATGACCTCCGTTGGCTTGAGATTCTTGTAACTGGGCATCATTTGAATGAATGTGCACATGGTATCATATTTTCCATCCAATGCTCTTAGGATCTCCTTGATGATGAATCTGTCAGTCATCTCTTCACTCCCTAAGCCGGCAATCTCATTTGTGATAAGAGCAAGCCTAGAGTACATTTCAGCGACACCTTCACCATCCTTCATTTTGAACTTGTCAAGCTGACTTTGGAGCACACCCAACTTGGATTCCTTGACGGAGTCGGTACCTTCATGCATATCAACCAAAGTGTCCCAAATTTCCTGTGCATTCTCAAGATGGCTGATTTTGTTGAATTCTTCGGGGCACAATCCGTTGAAGATGATATCACAAGCTTGAGCATTGTATTGCAGCATCTTCAATTCTTCCGCATTAGCTTCACGGTTTGGCTCTCTCCCATCAAA
Organism: Triticum aestivum; assembly: GCF_018294505.1. Lineage (NCBI taxonomy): Eukaryota > Viridiplantae > Streptophyta > Magnoliopsida > Poales > Poaceae > Triticum > Triticum aestivum. The sequence goes on from NC_057795.1 coordinate 538,081,387, forward strand.
GAATTCACCTTGCAAGCCAATACAAATAATAGCCCAAACGGCGGGGTTATGTCCAAGAATATGCATTTTCATCTTATGCTTCCAACTAGCAAAATTAGTTCCATCAAAGTAAGGACCTCTACGGTGATAATTTCCCTCGCTAGACGCCATACTCTCATAGGTTGTGAAACCAAGGCTATGACCACCAAAAGCTATGGAAATCAAAGCAAATGGGGACCAAGGCTCTGATACCACTTGTAGGACCTTGAAGTATGTCTAGAGGGGGGGTGATTAGACTACTTGACCAATTAAAAACTTAACCTTTTCCCAATTTTAGAGTTTGGCAGATTTTAGCAATCTTTGGACAAGTCAAGCAATCATCACACAAATCAAGCAAGCATGCAAAGAGTATATGGGCAGCGGAAATTAAAGCATGCAATTTTCAGGAAAGTAAGGGGAAGGGTTTAGAGGATTCAAACGCAGTTGGAGACACGGATATTTTTGGCGTGGTTCCGATAGGTGGTGCTATCGTACATCCACGTTGATGGAGACTTCAACCCACGAAGGGTAACGGCTGCGCGAGTCCACGGAGGGCTCCACCCAAGAAGGGTCTACAAAGAAGCAACCTTGTCTATCCCACCATGGTCGTCGCCCACGAAGGACTTGCCTCACTAGCGGTAGATCTTCACGAAGTAGGCGATCTCCTTGCCCTTACAAACTCCTTAGTTCAACTCCACAATCTTGTCGGAGGCTCCCAAGTGAAACCTAGCTAATCTAGGAGACACCACTCTCCAAGAAGTAACAAATGGTGCGTTGATGATGAACTCCTTGCTCTTGTGCTTCAAATGATAGTCTCCCAAACACTCAACTCTCTCTCATAGGATTTGGATCTGGTGGAAAGAAGATTTGAGTGGAAAGCAACTTGGGGAAGGCTAGAGATCAAGATTCATATGGTAGGAATGGAATATCTTGGCCTCAACACATGAGTAGGTGGTTCTCTCTCAGAACTGGTAAGTTGGAAGTGTAGGTTTGTTCTGATGGCTCTCTCCACGAATAAAGAGGAGGTGGAGGGGTATATATAGCCTCCACACAAAATCTAACCGTTACACACAATATACCAATCTCGGTGGGACCGAATCAACAAACTCGGTCAGACCGATTTAGTAAACCTACTGACCGTTAGGATTTTCGGTGGGACCGGAATGCAACTCGGTAGGACCGATATGGTTAGGGTTAGGGCATAACGTAATCTCGGTGAGACCGATTACACAAACTCGGTGAGACCGATTTTGGTAATTAGCTAACCAGAGAGTTGGTTAGGTAAACTCGATGGGACCGATTTGCTCTTTTCGGTGAGACCGAAATGTTACAAAAGGGAAACAAAGAGTTTACATTGCAATCTCGGTTGGACCGATCGCTCACTCCGGTTAGACCGAAATGTTACAAAGGGAAACAGAGAGATTACAATCCCATCTCGGTGAGACCGAGATCCCTATCGGTGAGACCGATTTGCCTAGGGTTTGTGGCAGTGGCTATGACATTTGAACTCGGTGGCGCCGGATAGAAATAATCGGTGTGACCGATTTTGACTTTAGGTTTAGGTCACATGTGGATGTGGGAAAGTAGTTGAGGGTATTTGGAGCATATCACTAAGCACATGAAGCAAGAGGCTCATTAAGCAACACCTCATCCCTCATTGATAGTATTGGCTTTTCCTGTAGACTCAATGTGATCTTGGATCACTGAAATATAAAATGAAGAGTCTTGAGCTTTTGAGCTTGAGCCAATCCTTTGTCCTTGATATTTTGAGGGATCCACTTTCATCATCCATGCCATGCCATTCATTGAGCTTTCTTGAAATATTTGTCTTGGAATAGCATTAGCTCAATGAGCTATATGTTGTTATGAATTACCAAAACCACCTAGGGATAGTTGCACTTTCCACCATGCCAGCTCCCTTGAGCTCAAGAACACCTCACCTCCTGAGGCCAGTTCATCCACCTTACTAGTTCATCCTCAGCCCTCCAAGGTAATCCACCAAAACACTGGAGTAGGGTATTACACCGCAAGGTGGCCCGAACCAGGATAAACTGTTGTGTCTCTTTGTCTCTTTGAGCTTGTCACGCCAGGCTTAGGAGGATCGCGAGTAGGCAGGCTGGGTAGGTTGAGATCTCCGCATGCACCCCAGAGTTCAAACCTCTCAAGGGTTTGCGGAACCCGTAATCCAACATTTGGCGCGCCAGGTAGGGGTGTGTCGGATTATCTGCTCCGTTGATCAATCCACCGCCACTCCGACACCTCCATGGCCGATGCACGCCGAGCTCGCGCTAAGCATCGGGCCGCATTCGCCTCCCACGTCGCTCAGACGGCTCCGGCGGAAAATGTCTGTGCCCGTCGTGCTACGTCTCCGGTGGCCAACGCCGCCACGGGCCCTGCCGGCCACGAGCAGCAACCTTCATCGCTGCACCCGTCAGTGCATCGCGACGAGCACACCGCTACTCCATCATTAACCCCGACAGCTTCGTCATCCCACGCGCGTCGCGGTCAGGCAGACACACAGGCCGCTCTGCTCATGGCGCGAGAGCTCCGCTACCGCCCGGTGGGTGACCTCTACGAGGAGTGGCTCGAGCGGATAGATGAGCTCGTCAGCGTGGCGCACGGGGGCTCCACCGATCTGGCTTGCTCACTGCCTCAGCAGCCTCCTGCAGCGGGCGACATGGCGCATGGGGCTCCTGCACCACCTTCGGCCTAGGGCGCCGTCGTCGGACCAAGGTGTACGGCACCACGGCGCGACCTTCCGCGCCTCACGCCAGCTCGGGAGGACGTGAGCTGCCATGTGGTGCAGCGACCTCAAGGAGTAGCACGCTTGCTTCCAGCACCTCAGCACCAGGCCCGTGCACCGCTGCAGGAGGTGGCGGTGCGCGTGCACTAGGACCAGTCTCCACCCCATCGACGACCTCCGGTGGCCATGGTAGGGTGCCGTGCGTTCACCCTGGAGCTCCGCAACGTCATCTGGCCAAGCAAGTTCAAGCCTGACCTGCCTCCGCGCTACAACAGCACCGCCGACCCCGTCGAGTTCCTACTGGGGGGAGGGGGTGCAACCTTCTCCTTTGGCGCCGCGCCACAACCGCGCCACCGCGCGATCTGCAAACTACGCTGCTGTCGGATGTTGGGTTCCTGCAGACCCTTAAGGTTCGAACTCTGGGGTGCACGCGAAGATCTTCCCCCTACCACTCTATGTCCGATTGCCTCGCGAGAATCTAAGCTAAATGACGAACAACACGAGGGGCACAAGATTTATACTGGTTCGGGCCACCATTGCGGTGTAATACCCTAGTCCAGTGTGTGGTGTGGTGGATTGCCTCAGGGGCTGATGATGAATAGTACAAAGGACGAACAACCTCACGAGAGGTGTTCTTGAGCTGGTGTGATGAACTGCTTGGATGAGTTTGGTCGCCTATCGATCTAATGAGAACTCGATCAGAGAGATCCCTTCCACTATGGTGGCTAGCCCTATATATAGAGGCCCTGGTCCTCTTCCCAAATATTGAGCGGGAAGGGCGCCAACAACGGCCATTTTGAAGGGAAACATCTAGTACAAGTTATCCAGACTAAAGTTGGTCTTCGGCTGCGAAAGGCACTGGCAATGACGCCGTCCTGGGCTCCACGGTAACCTCCATCCTGCCGCCCTGCAGGACTTGGTCTTGGTGCACTGAAATGGCAACCTTTACCTGATGCCACGGTACTCCATGCCTGTGCTTGCCCCCTTTGCACCAAAGAGGAAACAAGGACACTGCACGGGCCGGCGCCCGCCTGGTCTCAATCGTCACGGCTTGCATCTCGAGCACCTCGCAAGGTAGCCCTGCCTTGATCTCTCCGCCTCCTCGCGAGCCTGCCCGGCAAGGCCGCTCCTAAGGAAGCCTCGAGTCGTCCGCCCCGCGAGGCTTGGCCCCTTGCGAGGGTCTTGATTCTTGTGCTGATGAAGATCGGCTGTACTGGGCCACCACTCGAGCCACGCCGCAGGCCGCAGGCAGGCAAGTCCGGGGACACCCATTCCCAGAACGCCGACAGTAGCCCCCGTGCCCAAGGCGCGCTCGGACTTGGCTTAGCAGAGAAGCGAAGGGGCAAGTGCGGAGCGCCGCGGCCCCCATCAGCCTGCGGCCTTGGGCGCCGCGTGGCAGTTGATTGGACATGGGCGTCTCCGCTTCCCCACTCTCCCTCATTACGCGCCTGGCTAGGCAACCACGAGGCTTGTACACAGTTATTCTCCCTTTGCTGCCTGCACGCTTCTTGTTCCCTTTTCCTCCTCGAGCCTCTGCTTCTGCCTCCAATCAATCTTGACTTCTTTCCCCTTTCCGTTGCCATGGCGCCAACGAAAAAGGAGAAGGGGAAGAAACTTGCGCCTTCGTCCAGCGCGCCTCCGGCGGCTGCTCTCGCCGTCGATAAGTCACTCATACTCAATCTGGAAGCCTTGGAGAAGGTCTGCTCCACGCTCGCCTCTAGCTTCAATGAGTGCAGGAAGACGACGGTCTGGCCCGCATCCATGCCTCCTTCGACAGGATCGTCACGGAGGTCCGATTCTTTGCCGATGCCTTGTGGGCGGGCTTGGTTCCCCCCTTTTCCGCTTTCTTCATGATGCATCTTGGTCCCCCCTCTATTACCCTACTTGCCATCTTCGCATTCGTCTGCGAGGCCATGTTGGGGATTCCTCCTTTCGTTGCCCTTCTGCGCCACTTCTTCTCTCTGCGCTTGTCTGACCCTTCCCAATGTTCGGGATGCGTGAGCTTCCAGGCCGTGCCGGAGACGGCCGCCTCGGGGATCAATTTTGGCCTCCCACCTTCTACGAGCGGGTTCCGGGAGCGATGGCTGTATGTGGACGTTGGGGTGCCCAGCCCCTGATCGCGCACCCAACATTGCCTGCTATCCCCAATCGGCCTGGTTGGGGTCACGAGGAGCTTGCAAGCCCCCAGCTTGCTTTCGTCTGGCATAGCTTCGAGAGGCTGAGTACACTCGGAGTGACAATGCCCCAGGTGGTGAAGGAGTTTCTCCAATGCCGCATCGCCCCTCTCCAGTGCCATTCTCGCCCAATGTGGGCCTTTTCCGGGCATCAGGACCGCATGAAGCTCCAAGAAGAGGGTCTCGAGCCTGAAACACTGAAGAAGGTGCTGAAGTTTCTGACTGGCGACCCCTCCCCAGGCGGCGTCCGTCATGGGGGCGCCCTCTTGTATCTCTGCTCGAACAGGGTCGAGTTCGTGAGGCAGATGCCCCGCTTCGACGAATGGGGGCTGTGCCCGGCTAGCCTCGCGGGGCTCTGCGAGAACCCGGTTGTTGTCCTTCCCCCAGTCGCCCGCGCCGACCTTGCCTCAAGAGTCGTTGCAGGGAGGCAAGCATTGGCAGGAGCTGGGTGGCCTGATGTCGAGGCGCTGATGTCGCGTGGGGCTCCCGAGGCGTCATCCTCTGAAGCTTACGGATCTCCCCTCGAGGTGGTGGCTGATGAGGGGGCGCGACTTGCGGCTCCTGAGGCCGAAGCCCCCGAGGCCTCGGCAGGCCACCAAGGGGTGGCACCTGATCGCTCCTCTCAGGCGGGTGCCCTTGATGTAGGCCGCCCTGATGCTCCGGCTCCTATGCCGTGCGCCGACCCTCACGTCGTGAGCTTGGGCCGGTTCCTCATATATTTCAAGGCCCTTCACAAGAGGAAGGAGGCTTCCGGCGGTGATGATCGTCCGTGCCGCCCATTGAAGCACATGAACTAGTTTGTCGTGGATGAGTAAGTCCCTCCTTCTTATTGTTCCTTGTTTGCCTCCCCTTGCTGACCGTGGCCTTTCAGGATCCCTCTCACCGAGCTCGTGGAGCCAGCTGAGGAGCCGCTTCCTCAGGCTTCTCCTCCACCGCCGGTCTTGATCGCCCCAAGTCCGTGTGCCACCCTCGGTGCGAGCTCAGGTGGAGAGGTAGGCCGGCCTGTGGTGCGCCTTGTACCTGTGGGCGCGTCGTCCCTCCTTTGCGAGGTCTCCCTGGACTCAATCAGCTAGCCCCGGGCTCCTCCGCTGATCATAGGTGGCGCGTGGTTGAGGTCGATCTTCGGTTCCTCGTCGGGAGGCGAATCGGTGCCTGGCTGGGTCCCTTGCGGGCCGGCCCGACGATCGTGGGGCGCCAGCCCCAGCACCCTGTCGAGAAGGGGCGAACCTCTCCAGGTTTCTCCGCCAGCGTTGATGGCGGAGGATGACGTTGATGACATGCTCAAGCGTGCGCGGGAGCGCAGCGCTGTCTGACGAGAGTTCCTCTAGAAGGTGACAGACGCAGTGAGCCAGCTTGGTGCAGAGCTTGCAGGCGAGGACGCGTGTCTCAAAGCTGAAGGCCTGTGGCTGATTGAGGAGCGGCGCAAGCTGAAGGCGACTGTTGGTCTCGCGCGCCATCAGCGTAATCTTGACAACGCCAAGGCCGAGGCATCTCTGGTGGCCTCTCGGGAGGCCTGCGCCCGGGCCATTGAGGAGGCTCAGGAGGCAGATAGGTGACGTGAAGCCACGGAGGAGTAGGTGGAGTTGCGCCTAGCCGCCCTTGCGTCGCTGAAAGTGGCACCCGCTGAAGAGGAGGAGCTCCGGAGGCGCGAGGAAGCGCTAACATTGGAGGCTGCCGAACGCAACCTTGATCTTGAACGGTTGGAGATAAGGGAGTGCCAGGTCACCAAGGCTGAGGACGACGTCGATGCGCGGGAGGCCCGGATCCAGGAGGTGATCGACCGTCGCATGGCGGAGGCTTGCGCCGGCCTTGAGCGCGAGTATGAAGAGAGGTTGGAGTTGATCAAGGCCGAGGCTGCAGGCAGAACTGTTGCCCTCAGGACCAGGCTAACCGAAGCCACGCAGCAAGCCGAGGCCTCTGCAGCCGCCCTAAGCACGGCGCCGGCTGAGCTGGCCTCCTCCCACGCTGAGTTGCTCCTTCTTCAATGACAGGTCGATGATCCCGAAGCCGTTGCACGGAGGAACGAGGATGAGATTCGCCAGCGGCAGACACTGGAGCACAAGCATGGCCACATGCTCCAAACACTCAGGGAAAGGGCTAATGTAGCCTTGGGCAACATCTGTGAGGTAGCCGCCGAGGAGCCACGTGTGATCAATTACGCCGGCAATCTCCGATTTTTCACGGATGTAGTGACACAACTGGAGAACCGCTCCGAGAGGTCTCGCCAGCTGGTGGAGGAACGGAGCCGTGGCCTACTCGCACGGGCATTCTCCCGCGTCTTCAGCTATCTCCAGAACATCGACCCCCTCTTCGACTTCGACGCCGCTATTGCCCCGGTGCCTGTGGCTGTCCGAGGCGACCTAGCGCGATGGGTGGAGGACAATGTAGATGCACTCGTCCGGGCCTTCACTTCTGATGACGATGGGGTGATCGTTGCCGCCAACGAAGGCAACATGGTGAACGGTGGAGAAGACGGTGCCAACAACGACGAAGGGGAGGCCAGCGGCAGCGACAGTGGTGCTAGCGATGCCTCTGGAGACACCCTGGGGGATGCGGTGAGCGACATGTCTGATTGATCCCATGCTCCCTCCTACTGTTTATCCTGCGCAGGAAGAGACTCAGGTGTGGCCCTGAAGGTTGTAAGAGCATTTTGGGAGGGGAAACCCCTCATGTAAAAAGATTGTTGCCTATGCGCCGTTGAGGTTAGTGCTAGATGGGCACCCGTATGACATTATGATTTCTGCGATGAGTTAGTTGTCGCGGTTTTACCTTTGCCTTGGCGGGCCCTGAATAGGCCCACAGCGTCCACCCGAGGGTCTCGTGAAGGTCCTGTTCGGCCGCGTGGTGAAAGCCTAGCGAGAGCAAACACTAGCCACAGGACGGCGGGCACGCATGCTGGGCCCTGCCCTGCTTGCAAGGGGCTCGCGAGAGGGAGGCGGCTGGTGTGAATTCCAGCTTGAATGAAAATCGGAACACGAGAAAACACACGAACGAGACAAGACACCCCTCCCCGCATACGCAAACACGAATTCGACTTCAACTTAGATCCGAAACGAGAAAGCTTGTTCGCACAAAAGGAAGCAAAAGCAAAAGGCCGCGTCCGGCACCTAGTCTAGTCTTCGACGTCTTCTCACCAGCGCGGAGCTAAGTGCTGCCACTGGGCGTGGGCGGGAGCCCCCGAGGCCCGAGGGCGGCTCTCCGGAGACTCCGGGGCATGTACAGCCCCAACTCCTTATTACTCATTATTATGTGAGAGTGTCATGGGTGGCGAGCTTCACATGCACTGGGCCTTCTTCATAGGTACCGGCCTTGCTTCATATTGCCAGATGAGGGCCCCGCCTTGGGCCACCCTTGACCACCATCGACGGCGACCGGAAACCAGGACGACGCCAATGGGAAAAAGGGGACGCCAGCGATTTCCCCAATGACCATGGGTCCTCTGCCGGGGGCAGGCCCTGGGGCGCCTTCCCGACAGAGGGCCTACCTCCGAAGAACACCTTGCTTCGCATGCCGTGGGGAGGAGCCTAGCTCCCGGCCCCTCTCCTGCTGCCCCCATAGCCCTCCTCCTGAGGGGAGGGAGGCTGCTGCACTGGGGCAACCTTCCGCTGCAGCGACCTAAACCTCCTACGATCCATGGTTAGCATAAGCTTGCTCCTAAGGAATTAGCGGTACCCGATAGTTGCTGCCGCCGGCACGGTTGTCCATGCTTTCGTGAGGCTCCTGAAAGAGCTCGGCTTCTGGCGCCTCTTCCTCCCAGCCTGGCCCGAGAAACGAGCCATGGTCTTCTTCCAGTCCGTACTCTCGATCCACCATCTGGGGCACATAGGCATCCAGGGTCACCACCCCAAAGGCCTCGCCGCAGTGCTCCACGCGCCATGCAGTTCGATTGGGAGCTCCATCTTGGGGGCGGTAGGGCGGCGGCCTGCTAGGGCCGTAGGCGGTGGTGCGCATGCCCTCGCTTACCAGGGGCGGTGCCGGCGCAACTTGCCGCCCGACACTGATGGCCAGGCTGGTGTTGATGAAGCCATCGGGCGCGCCCGGGGACGCGTGGGCATGGATCGGCCCGCAACATGATCCGCCCGGGGCCTGGGGAGGAAGCTGGACGCAGAACGGGGGTGCCCCTGAAGTAGCGGTGTCCAGGAGCTCGGCGACGCGCTCCAACAGCACATCGTGGCCGCTTTCTTGCAGTCTGCACCACAGCAGCTCTTGCACCACTGTGAGCGCGGCCTTCATGTTCGCCTGCTCCCGTCGGGTGTGCGGTGCCGTGGCCGCAGCATGTCTTGAGGCCCTCGCTGCCGATCATACCTGCAGCGGAGTGAGGGCATGCGACGCTTGGCCGCGTCGCCCGCGGCCCGCAGTGCTCTGCGGGGCGAGTTCTGCCTGAGGTGCGTGGTTGAGGTCACCTTGGGCAAGCGGCACGGCATGGCAGGCCATGCCGCCCAGCGGTCGGACTCGGCCGTTGGGTCGCCGGACATGGAGGCGGTGAAGCGGCGGAACGCAGGACGGAAGAAGGAAGATTTTAGCGCACACCTACCTGGCGCGCCAAATGTCGGATGTTGGGTTCACGCGGACCCTTAAGGTTCGAACTCTGGGGTGCGCGTGAAGATCTTCCCCCTACCACTCCATGTCTGATCGCCTCGCGAGAATCTAAGCTAAATGATGAACAACACGAGGGGCACAAGATTTATACTGGTTCGGGCCACCGTTGCGGTGTAATACCCTACTCCAGTGTGTGGTGTGGTGGATTGCCTTAGGGGCTAATGATGAAAAGTACAAAGGACAAACAGCCTTGCGAGAGGTGTTCTTGAGCTAGTGCGATGAACTGCTTGGATGAGTTCGATCGCCTATCGATCTAATGAGAACTTGATCCGAGAGATCCCTTCTACTGTGGTGGCTAGCCCTATATATAGAGGCCCTGGTCCTCTTCCCAAAATATTGAGCGGGAAGGGTGCCAACAACAGCCATTTTGAAGGGGAACATCTAGTACAAGTTATCCTGACTAAAGTTGGTCTTCGGCTGCCAAAGGCACTGACAATGATGCCATCCTGTGATCCACGGTGACCTCCATCCTGCCGCCCTACAGGACATGGTCTTGTTGCACTGAAATGGCAACCTTTGCGTGATGCCTTAGTACTCCATGCATGTGCTTGCCCCCTTTGCACCAAAGAGTAAACAAGGACACTGCGCGGGCCGGCGCCCACCTGGCGCCCGCCTGGTCTCGATCGTCACGGCTTGCGTCATGAGCACCTCGCAAGGTACCCCTGCCTTTATCTCTCCGCCTCCTCGCGAGCCTGCCCGGCGAGGCCGCTCCTGAGGAAGCCTCGAATCGTCCGCCCCACGAGGCTTGGCCCCTCGCGAGGGTCTTGAGTCTTGTGCTGATGAAGATGGGCCGTACTAGGCCACCACTCGAGCCACGCCGCAGGCCGCAGGCAGGCAAGTCTGGGGACCCCCATTCCTAGAACACAGACAGCTGCAGCAACCGCACTGCACACACGCAGGGAACATGCAAACATGCGGGCGGCGGTCATCGTGGCTCAAGAGCTCTTGAGGTGCAGGCTGCTGGAAAGTGACAGCGAAGCCCTGCTGGAATGGGTCGCCGAGCTGCTGGATGCAGCGTGCAGGGGAGCAGCACAGTTCTGCACCCTGCCCATGTCGTAGGAGGTGGCGGGGGCGCACGCCCATCCCTGACACAACTGCGCGCCCCCTCCCAGGGCCCCTGAAGAGCCTCTTGGTGCCGGCCGGCCCCGCGGAGCAGCCCGCACCCCTCCGAACATGCCACCTCAGCATGGGGCTGCTCTGGGCGACACCACCAGGGGCCGCATTGGGGCACCGGCCCCAGGTCGATGGGACCAGAGGGCGACTGAAGAAGGCAGGAACGTGAGGCAACCAGGCGGTGGATCTGGCGCAGCCAGCCCGAAAGTCTATGTCCTTGTCGCGATAAACCTGAGGCACGCGTCGGGAGAAGGCCCCAGCCGATCCCCCATGCCAGGTTGGGTGCTGGATGTACACGAAGCTGAGATCCCTTTCGAGCCGCCGCCGAGCCCCGCCAACATCTCCAACGGCGACGAGCTCTGGGTACAGCTAATGCCACAGGGGCATGCTTACATTAACCATGGATCACAGGTGAACCAGGGTGCAGCTACCACGAGGACTCTCAGGACAGCGGATCCACTACAAGAGCGCGAGGGGCATTGAGAGCAGCGTGGGGGAAGCCAGCGGCAGGGCCTTCCTCGCGCTGCATGGAGCAGGGCCCTGCCTAGAGGTAGGTTCCCCGCCGGGGAAGGCACCGGCGAGCCCTTCCCCCCGGTGGGGGGCCTACGGTTGCCGAGGATGCCGCCATCGTCCCCCTTGCCCCTTGGTCTTGTCCTAGTTTCCGGTCTCCCCAATAGTGGTCGGGGGCGGTGCAGGGCGGGGTCCTCGTTGGGCGACACGAAGCAAGGCTCCGGCCTATGAAGGTCTCCGCTCATGACACTCTCACTTAATAATGAGCGGGGTTGTACATGCCCGGAGTTTCCTGAGCGCCGCCATGGGGCCTCACGGGGGCTCCCACCCACATCCTAGTGGAAGCACCATGCTCCGCGTTGGCCGTCGACACTGTCCCAAATGACTATGCCCAGCCAGTGGAAGCACTTAGCTCCGCGCTAGTGAGAAGACTTGAAGACTAGCTAGGCACCAAACACGGCCATTTGCTTTTGCCTCCTTTTTGTACTTGTTCGTCGGCTTTTTGAAGCAGCTTGGTTCTTGTGCATTTATAAAAATGGGGGGAGTTTTCTCGTCTTGTGCTGCACTCTTGCCTTCTGTTCTTGCATTTTTCTGAAGCTCGTGACTGTCGCCCTGCCCTCAAGCACCTCGTGAGTGGGGGCTGGATACGATGTGCGCGCTGGGGTTGATCGCTCCCCCCCCGGGGGCTGAAGGGTGTGGTCGCCACGCGCGCCCACCTCGCCACGATCTGGCAGTTGGTTTCTCATGAAGCACTCTAGGATAGGCCAGAAGGCCCCTCGGGAGGCTAAGAACCTCGCGAGCCTGCGGCAGGCTCACCTCAAGAGAAGAAGCACCACTGCGACACCAGGGCTCACTAGAGACCTGCAGAGCCAAAGATAAGTCATAACAACTACCCTGCTTGGGAGCCCGCAACCCTGCTGGGTCGTGTTCCGGGTGTTACTTCAAAATCATTTCACAATCTCATACATCATAAGGGGCACCCCCTTTTCAAAATGCTCTCACGAGGATGCGTTCAAGTTTTTTTCATACAGGTCAAAGTGAAAAGAAACGCGGGCCTAGCTGGGTGCACCATCTTCATCACCTCCGTCCGCGCTGCTTGCGTCGTGGCGGCCATCCTCCTCACCATCGCTACCCACGCCGTCTTCTTCAGCTGCAATGACGATCGCGTCATCCTCCAGAGAAAATTCTGCTACCAAGGTATCCACATGATCGTCCACCCACCCAGCCAGGTTGTCCTGAATAGCCAAGGGCACGGCGGCTAACACAGCATTGAAGTTGAAGTGAGGATCACGGTTGAGGAGGTGGCTGAAGACGCGTGAGAATGCACGCCCAAGAAGACTCTGTCTCCTCTCCTCTACAAGCTCGCGAGCCCTCATGACCCGATCCTCCAGGCGGGTCACGATGTTGGTAAAGAAGCTGAGGTGGCTTGCATAATCGTTCTCGTGCGGGTGAGGAGAGATCTCGCCATAGACGGTACCCAAGGCGTAGTTAGCTCTGACTCTGAGATCCTGGAGCATCAGGGTGTGCTTGCACTGCAGCGTCCGGTGGCGATTCACTTCGTTCGCGGTTTTCTCTACCAGGGACACGGTATCCTTGATTTGTTGTTGAAGGGAAGACAATTCGGCGCAGGCAAAGGCCAAGGCAGATTCGGAAGAAGTCAGGTCTTCTTGAGCGGCGCTCTCATGCTGTTCCACAGATTGTAGCTTTGCCTTCACGGCAGAGGTCCTACCTTCAAGCTCGGCCTTGAGCAGCTCCAAATCTAGGCGGTGCCCCTCAGCTAAGTCCGCACGCGCCTTTGCCACCCTCTCCTCCACCTCCAGCTGGACCTAGGCTTCTCGGGTGGCGACGACATCCTTAGCCGCGGTAGCTTGGCGCTCCCTCACCTCCATCCTCTCCAGCGCCATGCTGTGCTCCACGGTCTCCAACATCGAGTCGTCGTAGCGCCTCAGGAGCTCCGCCTCGGCAAAGACCGCCTCATCTGGTGAGGAGGCCAGGAGGATGCGATGCTCCTCAACTTCTTGCTCAAGGGCCGCATTCGAAGACAGAAGCTTCCGCTCCCGCTCCTCGGCCGCCTTGCGACGGCGGTTGGCAGCCTCGGCCTCCTCCATGGCACGAACGCAAGCCTCGCGAGAAGTCACAAGAGAGGCCGTTGCAAGCGCATCAGCCTCGTCACGCTGAAGTCTCCCGAGGTTGATGGCAACCTTCAGCTGCTACCACTCATACGCCAGGTGGCGGCCTTCCGCCTCAAGCCTGGTGTCAACATTAGCAAGCTCCCCGCCAAGATGGATCATCGCATGCATCACCTCACCGAAGAGCTCGAAGCACACGGCACTGTGCCCGCGTGCAAGTGTCGGCGCATCACCAAGGCCTTCTTCGGCCCTGGAGGCTGCCGAGGAGGCACTGGGCGTCACGCCTGCCACCGCCTGGGGGCTGGCAGGTGTAGCCCCGCAACCTGAAGACGAAAGCCGCCCAAGGGGTGCCCCCCTGTCGGCAACGACTATAGGAAGTATCGCCGGTGCGTTCCCCGTCTCACACGGTGAGCCACGGAGATAGCATGCAGGAAGCTTGGGGCCAGGGCTCCCTTGCGGCATCATGGCAGCTGGAGTCAGGCCCACACCCTACGCAGGATCTGGGCGCCGGGGGCTGTGTGTTGGCGTCAAGCTGGGATCCTTGGAGGCGCTCACCTCCCGAGGTTTTGTCTTCGCGGGATCCCTGCAAAGCCTTGGTCAGGAGGAAACGCAGCACGCAATGAATCAAGAGCAATGATACTTACTCATCGATAGCCACATATCTCCTTAGCTTCATCGGCCGACGGGTGCCATCACTGTGGCATGGAGATCTCTTCCTCTTCAGGAGCGATTCAAGACTCGGGCGGGGCCGACCAGACCCCGGCGGGCGATCCTCGGGAGCAGGAGCGCTCGGCGGGGCATCCGGGCAGAGGCCCCAGGAGCAAGGGCGTCTGGCAGGGCCTTCTAGCCAGCGGCTCCGGAGCCGTCGGTGAGTGCCTCGCTGTCGGCAACCACCTCAAAGCCATCGCCCCGAGATTCAAGAGCCACTGCCTCCAGAGCATGAGGTTCCATCAGCTTCGCAATGACCCCCTTCTGAGCCTCAGGAGCCCCAATCTCTTGGGCCATCATCGGCGCCAGGCCTCTGGAGGAGCCTTCAACGGCTACTGGCGGCGAACGCCCCCTGCTTCCACACTTGGGGCGCACGCAGCAGGGTCAAGTAGAAGGGGTGACACGAAGACAGGGTTCTCGCGAGGCCCCTCGAAGCCCTCCGGAAGCAACCCCCACTCGTCAAATAGGGGGATCTGCCCCACGAAGGCCGCCTTGTTCGAGCATTGATAGAGGAGGCAGCCACCCCCAGGAAGGTCAGCGGGCTCGGATTCGCCCGTCAGGAGTTTAAGCACCATGCTCAAGGTCCCAGCAGCCAGCAACGGCCTCTACAGCCTCATGGGATCCTCAACACCGGCAAGGTCCCACATTGGGCGAGAATGGCGCTGAAGGGGAGCGACTCACTGGTTGACGAATTCCTTCACCACCATCGGTGCAGTCACCTCCATCTCTCGCAACCTCTCCAACCTCTTCCAGGCGAAAGAAAGGCGCCTGTCGGAGAGCTTCGTGTGGCCCCGGATGAAGCTCGGCGAGGCCAGCGCCCAGGAGTCAGGAGCAGGGGGTTGTACATGCTGACATCCATGAGCAGCCACTGCTTCTGAAACCCCTTTGCAGCGGGCGAAAGCTCGAAGTAGATCCCCGAGCTAGCGGTTGCGGCCATGGCTTCGAAGTCCGTGTACCCTAAGCACTGGCGAGCATCGACCAACCGGAGCAAGAAGAAATGGCAAAATAGGGCCACGAAAGGAGTAATGCCGACCATGGCCTCACAAGGGAAGGCAAAGACGGCGAGAAGGATAACAGAGCGGGGGTCCAGATGCAGCAGGTGGATCTGGTAATGCGAGATTACAACATTGAAGAAGGGAGATAAGGGAGGAACCAGACCCGCAAGGAGAGCATGGAGATATATGGGGATCTCAGTGGCACTCATCTCACTCACGCGCCAAGACACATGACGGACAGTCGTCGCCTTGCACTCATTGATATCTTTTATAATGGACTAATCGATGCTTCCAAGGACCACTTGGATAGTTGTGCTGGTTGCGTTTTCAGGGAAAGAACAGTCGACGAAGCTGAAATATTATTGAATAATATGTTGACTAATGAAAATAATTGGACTCTTCCTGAGCCAGTTCCTAAAGTAATTCCTGAACCAATTGAGCCAACTCCTGAGCCAATTCCTAAACCCACTCCGAGGAAGAGAGGTGTTTTATTTCTCAGTCCTGAAGATATGCAAGAGGCAAAGAAATCAATGAAAGAAAAAGGTATTAAAGGTGAAGATGTTAAGAATTTACCTCATATTGAAGAAACACATGGTCTTAATCTACCGCCTGAAGAACCACATTGTCTTGATAATCTGACACAGGTAGTAAAGGTAAATTCTCTCTATAGATATGATAAAGTTGAAATACCCTCTACTAAATTTCATAGCCCATGCTTAGATGAATTTGATGACTTTATGGATAGACAAGAAAGTTTTAATGCTTATGTTGGTAGAGAGTTAAAGAATAATGCTTTTGAGATAGGATGCATAGGTGATAATCTAGATAGAGTTAAAGATGAACTTCACCGCCTTAGAAAATATGCTTCTATGGTTGCTACTCAAGCTGAGCAAGTACTCAAAGCTCAAAATGATCTGCTTGATGAATTGAATAATAAAAATGACTTTGCTGTTAGAGTGGCTACTAGAACTGGTAGAATGACTCAGAAACCATTGTATCCTGAAGGCCACCCTAAGAGAATCGAGCAAGATTCCCAGAGAAATAATTTATAGGCACCTAGTTCTTCTAAGAAGAAGAAAAAGAAAGACAATGGAACCTTACATGCTTCTAGTGAACCTACTGTAAACACACCTGAGAATCCCAATGATATTTCTAGTTCTGATGCTGAAACACAATCAGGTGATGAACATGAACCTAGTGATAATGTTAATGATAATGTTCATGTTGATGCTCAACCTAGCAAAAACAATGATGTAGAGATTGAACCTGTTGTTGATCTTGATAACCAACAATCAAAGAATCAATGTTATGATAAGAGAGATTTTTTTGCTAGGAAGCACGGTAAAGAAAGAGAACCATGGGTTTAGAAGCCCATGCCCTTTCCTCCTAAACCATCCAAGTCAAAGGATGATGAGGATTTTGAGCGCTTTGCTGAAATGATTAGACCTATTTTCTTACGTATGCGCTTAACTGATATGCTTAAAGTAAATCCTTATGCTAAGTATCTGAAGGATATCATCACAAATAAAAGAAAGATACCGGAAGCTGAAATTTCCACCATGCTTGCTAATTACACTTTTAAGGGTGGAATACCAAAGAATCTTGGAGATCTGGGTGTTCCAACTATACCATGCTCCATTAAAAGAAATTATGTTAGAACTGCTTTATGTGATCTTGGAGCTGGTGTTAGTGTTATGCCTCTCTCTTTATATCATAGACTTGAATTGAATAAGTTGACACCTACTGAAATATCTTTGCAAATGGCTGATAAATCAACTGCTATACATGTCGGTATTTGTGAGGATGTGCCTGTTGTGGTTGCAAATGTCACTATCTTAATGGACTTTGTTATTCTTGATATTCCCGAGGACGATAGTATGTCTATTATCCTTGGTAGACCTTTTCTTAATACTGCAGGGGCTGTTATTGATTGTAACAAAGGCAATGTCACTTTTCATGTTAATGGCAATGAGCATACAGTACACTTTCCGAGGAAACAATCTCAAGTTCATAGCATCAATTCTATTGAAAAAGTTCCAACTATCATTTTTGGAGGTTTTGAATTTCCTCTCCCTACTGTCAAGAAAAAGTATGATATTCTTATTGTTGGGGATTTTCATATCCCCATTGAGGTAACTTAGTGTCATTCGAAATTTCTCCGGTTCCGTGTTATTCGGAATGAGTTTGTTAACAAGACTTGATCAACCTTGTTAGCGGGTTCATTTTGATGATCACGAGATGGATGAAACTAGAAGGCACAACCTTCTGTACCCTCCTTTTACTTTATGTTCTTTGGAATAAATAAAGCAAAAATAGTATTATTCGTCTGTTTCCTGAATTGTCCGTGCAATAAAAAATAGTCCGAAAATCAAAGTGCTCCAAATGCCCTGCAAATTTAGTATGATTTTTTCTGGAATATTTGAGGATTTTAGGCACTGAAAACACTGCAGGAGGGGCAAGCACAAGGCCACGAGAGAGGAGGGCGCCCCCCTGTAGGGCGCGCCCCCCTGTCTCGTGGGCCCCCGGTGGCTCCCCTCCACTTATGCCAGCACCCACACACTCCATCTTCTACCCAAAAAAATCCCCATCCGGCTCAAGCACGAGTTCTAGCTCGTTTTGCTGCGATTTTCGATCTCTTAGCTCAAAGCTCCATTCACAAAACTGCTTTGGGAGATTGTTGCTTGGTATGTGACTCCTCCATTGTTCCAATTAGTTTTTGTTCTAGTGCTTTATTCGTTGCAATTTTTTGCTTCTTAGGTGACCATGTTCTTGAGCTTGCATGTTAAATTTTTGAGGTCCCAAGCAATTCCAATGGATGATATAGGCTCTAGGCACTTGTAGGAGTAGTTGCTATCAATCTTGCTTAGTTTTATTCACTTTTATTTTGAAGTTACTAAAATTTCAGAAATTTTCAGAAAAAGAAATATGCTTAGAAGAATGTACCAAGGAGGTTCCTCGGCAAAGAAAGGGCCAAGAATTGCTATACGTGAACAAGATGTTAATTTGCCAAGGGATGCAAATGTATGGGCTTGTGAATGGCCATCCGATGATTTTATGGTCGAAGCAGGCTTCAAGGAAGAATTTGACGCGTATGTGCGTAATGCCGAGCTGGAGGACTTCTTACAAGATAAGTGTCCTCAATATTATCAATTGACCAATTCCTTTGTTCGGAGGTTCGAATATATTTCTGCGCGTAATTCTCCTAGTGTCATGTTTGATATTTATAATACATCTTATACTATGGATTTAGAGGATTTGACAACTGCTTGCAAACTCCCTCAGTTGGGTAATATCAATGATCCTCGCAAATCTGAATTTAGAGATTTCCTTGCTAGTATTACCGTGGAAGAATCGAGGGACGTAGCACAAGCTACCATAGGGAGCATTCACTTTCCTTCTATACATTACTTTGCTCTCTTTATTGGTAGATGCATTAACGGTAAGGACGAGGTATGTCACATGTGTGCCCCTGATCTTTGTGTCCTCAAGAGTGCTGTGTCAGGTTATAAAGGTTATAACTTGGGGGCAATAGTTGCACGTAGGTTGCAGAATAATAGTAAAAGGGGAGATTTCTTTGGAGGAATTTATGCAACCTGTGTGGCTAATTTTCTTAATATAGCTCCACGAGAGGGGGATATGATTGTACCTCCTGGTTATTTGTATAAAGAAGCTATGTTTGATCATCAATTTCTTGAGATGAATGAACAATTCCTCCATTATCGACTAATCTATGACAGACGCAACATCGTCCGTGTTACTCTTCCTGTTCCCTACCTTTTTGATTATCAGGCAAAAGGAAGATATGTAATCACCAGGGAAGAAGCAGCTGAATACGAGAGGGGAATGGAGGCAGCTCGCCAACATGCTGCTGCTCAGGAGGCGGTCGCCTCTGCATCTCAGTACTACCCAAGTTTCACTTATGGATATCAGCCAGGCGGTCCTTGGTATTAAACCAACTTAGGCCGAAAGCCTAAGCTTGGGGGAGTACGTATTTCTCACCGACTTTACACTCATGATCACACACTAGTCGTTGGTGCTCTTACTCTTTCATTGTATTATCCATGCTAGTTTAAATTTCTTTTTCTAGTTTTCTTATTGTGTGTTTGATAAACCGTAAGAAAAACCAAAAAAAATAGTTAGTTTAATTTCCTTGCTTGTAGTAGAATTAAAATGAAAACCAAAAAATATTTCTAGTTCTTCTTTTACTTGTTGGGAGCTTTCCAGTGTAAATAGTTTTATTTTCTTTTCTTTCCTTTGGGGGTCGAGAAGACCATAATGAAAATGTTTAGTGGCTCTTATATGCTTGATTGTTTATTTAATTAAGAGCCCATATTACTTGTCTTCTCTCTTGAGTTGAATGCTTGCAGATTCCAGCTTAGTCCAATGCACGTGCACTATTATTATTATACACATCGTTTGGTCGTGCAAGTGAAAGGCAATAATGACGATATATGATGGACTTATTGGGATGAGAAAAGCTGGTATGAACTCGACCTCTCTTGTTTTTGTAAATATGATGAGTTCATCGTTCCTGAGTCAGCTATTATGAAGTAAACATATTTGCAATGACATTTAGAGATTATAGTTGCTTGTGCCATGCTTGATTAGCTATGAGTTATAATGGTTTACCTTGCGTGCCAACATGCTATTAGAATGATTATGATGTGATATGATGGGATGGTATCCTCCTTTAAATGAATTGAGTGACTCGGCTTGGCACATGTTCACGCATGTATTTGAAACAAATCAACATAGCCTTCACAATATTTATGTTCATGGTGGATTATATCCTATTCATGCTTGTATTCGGTGTGAATTAATTTTAATGCATGTTTATGACTGTTGTCGCTCTCTCAGTTGGTCGCTTCCCAGTCTTTTGCCAGCCTTCACCTGTACTAAGCGGGAATACTGCTTGTGCATCCAAACTCCTTGAACCCCAAAGTTGTTCCATATGAGTCCACTATTCCTTCCTATATGCGGTATCTACCTGCCGTTATAAGTAAATTTGTATGTGCCAAACTCCAAACCTTCAAATGAAATTCTGTTTTGTATGCTCGAGCAGCTCATGTTAAAACTAGGGTTGCCTATATCTTCCATGCTAGGTGGGTTATTCTCATGAGGAGTGGACTCCGCTCCTCATTCACGAGAAAGGGCCGGTAACCGGGATGCCCAGTCCCATGATCCAAAAAGATCAAAGCAAATCAAAATAATTAAATAAAACTCCCCCAGGGCTGTTGTATGTTGGAGGCACTCGTTGTTTCGAGCAAGCCATGGATTGATGTTTGTTGGTGGTTGGGGGAGTATAAACATTTACCATTCTGTTTGGGAACTGCCTATAATGCATGTAGTATGGAAGATACAGCCATCTCATAGTTGTTGCGTTGAAAGTGAAAGTATGCCGCTCAAAATTTTATTCAATCTCTATTTTAAAATCGAGCTCTAGCACCTCTACCAATTCCCTGCTTCCCTCTGCAAAGGGCTTATCTATTTAATTTTATGTTGAGTCATCACCCTTCTTATTAAAAGCACCCGCTGGAGAGCACTCTGTCATTTGCATTCATTACTATTGGTTTATATTGGGTATGACTTGACTGGATCTCTTTTACCATGAATTACAATGTTTAGTCAGTCCTTGATCTTTAAAGGTGCTCTGCATTTATGTTTTGCGGTCTCAAAAAAGGCTAGCGAGATACCATTTTGTTATATCATGTCATAATTATTTTGAGAAAGTGTTGTCATCCGAGTTTTATTATTATGGCTCGCTAGCTGATTATGCTATTGATATGAGTGATTGTGAGAGCTAAGTGTTATTGTGAGTATGGTTAGTTCATAATATTTGCTGAAACTTGAATGCTGGCTTTTCATGTTTATAACAACAAGAGAAAACAGAGTTTGTAAAAGCTTTTTCTTTATCACTTTCAGTTTATCAACTGAATTGCTTGAGGACAAGCAAAGGTTTAAGCTTGGGGGAGTTGATACGTCTCCAACGTATCTACTTTTCCAAACACTTTTGCCCTTGTTTTGGACTCTAACTTGCATGATTTGAATGAAACTAACCCGGATTGACACTGTTTTCAGCAGAACTGCCATGATGTTGTTTTATGTGTAGAAAAGAAAAGTTCTCGGACTGTCCTGGAAATCCACGGAGGCACTTTTTGGAATTAATAAGAATTTTTGGTGAACGAATTAATGCCAGGGGGCCCACAGGCTGTCGACATGCCCCCCCTAGGGCGCGGCCTCCTATCTCGTGGCCCCCCTGGACCTCCACCGACCTCAACTCCAACTCCATATATTCCGTCTCGGGGAGAAAAAAATCAAGGAGAAAGTTTCATTGCGTTTAACGACACGGAGCCGCCGCCAAGCCCTAATCTCTCTCGGGAGGGCTGATCTGGAGTCCGTTCGGGGCTCCGGAGAGGGGGATTCGTCGCCGTCGTAATCATCAACCATCCTCCATCACCAATTTCATAATGCTCACCGTCGTGCGTGGGTAATTCCATTGTAGGCTTGCTGGACGGTGATGGGTTGAATGAGATTTACCATGTAATCAAGTTAGTTTTGTTAGGGTTTGATCCCTAGTATCCACTATGTTCTGAGATTGATTTGTTATGACTTTGCTATGCTTAATGCTTGTCACTAGGGCCCGAGTGCCATGATTTCAGATCTGAACCTATTATGTTTTCATGAATATATGTGTGTTCTTGATCCTATCTTGCAAGTCTATAGTCACCTATTATGTGTTATGATCCGACAACCCCGAAGTGACAATAATCGGGATACTTCTCGGTGATGACCGTAGTTTGAGGAGTTCATGTATTCACTTTGTGTTAATGCTTTGGTCCGGTTCTCTATTAAAAGGTGGCCTTAATATCCCTTAGTTTCCGTAAGGACCCCGCTGCAACGGGAGGGTAGGACACAAGATGCCATGCAAGTTCTTTTCCATAAGCACGTATGACTATTTACGGAATACATGCCTACATTACATTGATGAATTGGAGCTAGTTCTATATCACCCTATGTTATAACTATTGCATGAGGAATCGCATCAGGCATAATTATCCATAACTGATCCATTGCCTACGAGCTTTTCATATATTGTTCTCCGCTTATTTACTTTTCCATTGCTACTGTTACAACTACTACAAAAACCCCAAAACATTTATCTTTACTGTTGCTACCGTTACCATTACTATCATACCACTTTTGCTACTAAACACTTTGCTGCAGATACTAAGTTATCCAGGTGTGGTTGAATTGACAACTCAACTGCTAATACTCAAGAATATTGTTTGGCTCCCCTCGTGTCGAATCAATAAATTTGGGTTGTACTTCACCCTCGAAAGCTGTTGCGATCCCATACACTTGTGGGTTATCAGGGGCTACAAGTTTTGACTCAGACGCATAGCTAAAAGACTATCTAACAAGTCTAAAATATATTTTATTCTATCATATTCAGTAGACTTGGGGGCTAAAGGAATATATCTCATATGAGAGCAAGAATTAATACCTCATGTTTCTGATGCATGTGCTTGACCATGTCAATCTCCAAATCACGGCTGTTGTGTACTTGATTAAGATAGCGGGAGAAGATTTCACTAATGCTTAGATGAGAATAATTGGCCATGTCAAATTTCACCTTACACCTCTCGATCATTTCTTCCCTGGCCGAATGTTTTGCTAGAGCAATAGGATTCCCCGGTTCTTGAAAACCAATGCCAGTGATCCGAACTTCCTCAGTGTTTGGTTCTGAAGGCTTAGTTGGGCTTGGCGGTTCAGCACCCAAGGGGTCAACAACTATATGATCAGCAGAGGTACCACGATTTTCTGGTGGCGGGTCATTAGCAAGTTCCTCCAGCTGTTGCACGGAGGCCTCGGATATTGGTGCTTGTTTTCCGGTTCATGAATCTTGGGGTCTTCTGTGGGCTTGTTCATTTTGGCATTTTTGCTAGGCTTTGCTTTCCCACTACAAGAGGATTCAAAAAGTCAGTATGAGTTTAGAGATGTTGAAAAAACATAGATTAAGTTGGTACCCAGGGGCTGTCTTGAAAGCCGGAAGCAGAGTCTAAGATGAATCGCCGGACGAAGAGCGAGAGGTCCCCTGGTAATTTGAGTTAGAAGTATGAAGTACTTGATGAATAAAACCTGCTTTAGAATAAATAGAGTTGGAATTTTTAAGTACCTCATTCCGGCGTTTGCATGGGGCTGGCATGTTAGGTAAATCAGAGGAAAGTTTTGCGCCTCCACTGGTCCGGGTTCTGCACTGGTGCTCATGCTGTTGTAGCTTCAAAATATAGTTGGGATCCAAGTGAGCTAAAGGGTGAGAAAACCTTACTTTCCGGGTCACACGTCAAATTTTCTGTCTTGGCAAGGGCTCTGAGTCGGAGGAAATAGTGGTTACCTCGTCATCGCTCGCCTGGCTAGTCTTCGCGTCGTCCTGATAGCAATCAGCGTCAATAAGATGGATGAAAAAAGAGCCAAGGGAATCAAGATCTACCTTCGACTCATCATCTTCGTCCATGTTAAATGCATCAGAAGCAGTGGATTTCTTTTTGTTCTTCTTCATGGCTTTGGTCATAGCTGTTGGGGAACGTAGTAATTTCAAAAAAATTCCTACACACACCCAAGATCATGGTGATGCATAGCAACGAGAGGGGAGAGTGTTGTCCACGTACCCTCGTAGACCGAAAGTGGAAGCGTTAGATCAACACGGTTGATGTAGTCGTACATCTTCACGATCCGACCGGTCCAAGTACCGAACGTACGGCACCTCCGAGTCCAGCACACGTTCAGCTCGATGACGTCCCACGAACTCCGATCCAGCAGAGCTTTGCAGGAGAGTTTCGTCAGCACGACGGCGTGATGACAGTGTTGGTGATGCTACCGACGCAGGGCTTCGCCTAAGCACCGCTACGATATTACCGAGGTGGAATATGGTGGAGGGGGCACCGCACCCGGCTAAGAGATCAATGATCAATTTTTGTGCCTAGAGGTGCCCCCCTGCCCCCGTATATAAAGGAGGGAGAGGAGGAGGGGGCGGCCAAGGAGGAGAAGGCGCGCCCAAGGGGGGCAATCCTACTCCAAGTAGGATTCCCCCCTCTTTCCTAGTCCAAGTAGGAGAGGGGAAGGGAGGGGAGGAGAAGAAGAAGGAAAGGGGGCCCGGCCCCCTAGACCAATTCAGTTTGGGCTAGGGGGCACGCGCCCCTAGCTGGCTGCCTCTCCTCTTTGTCCACATGGGCCCATGAGGCCCAATAACCCCCCCCCCCCGGGAGGTTCCGGTAACCTCCCAGTTCCCTGGTATTTATCTGATAACCCTCAGAACTCATCCGGTGTCCGAACATAACCTTCCAATATATCAATCTTAACGTCTCGACCATTTCGAGACTCCTCGTCATGTTCGTGATCACATCTGGGACTCCGAACTACCTTCCGTACATCAAAACACAAAAACTCATAATACGATCGTCATCGAACTTTAAGCGTGCGGACCCTACGGGTTCGAGAACTATGTAGACATGACCGAGACACGTCTCCGATCAATAACCAATAGCAGAACCTGGACGCTCATATTGGCTCCCACATTTTCTACGAAGATCTTTATCGGTCAAACAGCATAACAACATACGGTGTTCCCTTTGTCATCGGTATGTTACTTGCCCAAGATTCGATCGTCGGTATCTCAATACCTAGTTCAATCTCGTTACCAACAAGTCTCTTTACTCATTATGTAATGCATCATCCCGCAACTCTCATTAGTCACATTGCTTGCAAGGCTTATAGTGATGTGCATTACCGAGAGGGCCCAGAGATACCTCTCCGACAATCGGAGTGAAAAATCCTAATCTCAAAATACGCCAAATCAACAAGTACCTTCGAAGACACCTGTACAGCTCCTTTATGATCACCAGTTATGTTGTGACGTTTGGTAGAACACAAAGTGTTCCTCCGGTAAACGGGAGTTCCATAATCTCATAGTCATAGGAACATGTATAAGTCATGAAGAAAGCAATAACAACATACTAAATGATCAAGTGCTAAGCTAACGGAATGGGTCAAGTCAATCACATCATTCTCCTAATGATGTGATCCCGTTAATCAAATGACAACTCATGTCTATGGCTAGGAAACTAAACCATCTTTGATCAACGAGCTAGTCAAGTAGAGGCATACTAGTGACACTATGTTTGTCTATGTATTCCCACATGCATTATGTTTCTGGATAATACAATTCTAGCATGAATAATAAACATTTATCATGATATGTGGAAATAAATAATAACTTTATTATTTCCTCTAGGGCATATTTCCTTCAGTCTCCCACTTGCACTAGAGTCAATAATCTAGATTACACAGTAATGATTCTAACACCCATGGAGCCTTGGTGCTGATCATGTTTTGCTCGTGGAAGAGGCTTAGTCAATGGGTCTGCAACATTCAGATTCGTATGTATCTTGCAAATCTCTATGTCTCCCACCTGGACTTGGTCCCGGATGGAATTGAAGCGTCTCTTGATGTGCTTGGTTCTCTTGTGAAATCTGGATTCCTTTGCCAAGGCAATTGCACAAGCATTGTCACAAAAGATTTTCATTGGACCCGATGCACTAGGTATGACACCTAGATCGGATATGAACTCCTTCATCCAGACTCCTTCATTTGCTGCTTCCAAAGCAGCTATGTACTCCGCTTCACACGTAGATCCCGCCATGACGCTTTGTTTACAACTGCACCAACTGACAGCTCCACTGTTCAATATAAACATGTATCCGGTTTGCGATTTAGAATCATCCGGATCAGTGTCAAAGCTTGCATCAACGTAACCATTTACGACTAGCTCTTCATCACCTCCATAAACGAGAAACATATCCTTAGTCCTTTTCAGGTACTTCAGGATGTTCTTGACCGCCGTCCAGTGATCCACTCCTGGATTACTTTGGTACCTCCCCGCTAAACTAATATCAAGGCACACATCAGGTCTGGTACACAACATTGCATACATGATAGAGCCTATGGCTGAAGCATAGGGAACATCTTTCATTTTCTCTCTATCTTCTGCAGTGGTCGGGCATTGAGTCTGACTCAACTTCACACCTTGTATTACAGGCAAGAACCCTTTCTTTGCTTGATCCATTTTGAACTTTTTCCAAACTTTATCAAGGTATGTACTTTGTGAAAGTCCAATTAAGCATCTTGATCTATCTCTATAGATCTTGATGCCCAATATATAAGCAGCTTCACCGAGGTATTTCATTGAAAAACATTTATTTAAGTATCCTTTTATGCTATCCAGAAATTCTTTATCATTTCCAATCAACAATATGTCGTCTACATATAATATTAGAAATGCTACAGAGCTCCCACTCACTTTCTTGTAAATACAGGCTTCTCCAAAAGTATGTATAAAACCATATGCTTTGATCACACTATCAAAGCATTTATTCCAACTCCGAGAGGCTTGCACCAGTCCATAAATGGATTGCTGGAGCTTGCACACTTTGTTAGCACCTTTTGGATCGACAAAACCTTCTGGTTGCATCATATACAACTCTTCTTCCAGAAATCCATTCAGGAATGCAGTTTTGACATCCATTTGCCAAATTTCATAATCATAAAATGCGGCAATTGCTAACATGATTCGGAGAGACTTAAGCATCGCTACGGGTGAGAAAGTCTCATCGTAGTCAACCCCTTGAACTTGTCGAAAACCTTTTGCAACAAGTCGAGCTTTGTAGACAGTAACATTACCATCCGCGTCAGTCTTCTTCTTGAAGATCCATTTATTCTCGATGGCCTGCCGATCATCGGGTAAGTCAACCAAATTCCACACTTTGTTCTCATACATGGATCCCATCTCAGATTTCATGGCCTCAAGCCATTTTGCGGAATCTGGGCTCATCATCGCTTCCTCATAGTTCGTAGGTTCGCCATGGTCAAGTAACATGACCTCCAGAATAGGATTACTGTACCACTCTGGTGTGGATCTTACTCTGGTTGACCTACGAGGTTCAGTAGTAACTTGATCTGAAGTTTCATGATCAATATCATTAGCTTCCTCACTAATTGGTGTAGGCGTCACAGGAACCGGTTTTTGTGATGAACTACTTTCCAATAAGGGAGCAGGTATAGTTACCTCATCAAGTTCTACTTTCCTCGCACTCACTTCTTTCGAGAGAAACTCCTTCTCTAGAAAGGATCCAAATTTAGCAACAAATGTCTTGCCTTCGGATCTGTGATAGAAGGTGTACCCAACAGTCTCCTTTGGGTATCCTATGAAGACACATTTCTCCGATTTGGGTTCGAGCTTATCAGGTTGAAGTTTTTTCACATAAGCATCGCATCCCCAAACTTTAAGAAACGACAACTTTGGTTTCTTGCCAAACCATAGTTCATAAGGCGTTGTCTTAACGAATTTTGATGGTGTCCTATTTAACGTGAATGCAGCTATCTCTAAAGCATAACCCCAAAATGATAGCGGTAAATCAGTAAGAGACATCATAGATCGCACCATATCTAGTAAAGTACGATTATGGTGTTCGGACACACCATTGCATTGTGGTGTTCCGGGTGGCGTGAGTTGCGAAACTATTCCGCACTGTTTCAAATGTAGACCAAACTCGTAACTCAAATATTCTTCTCCACGATCAGATCGTAGAAACTTTATTTTCTTGTTATGATGATTTTCCACTTCACTCTGAAATTCTTTGAACTTTACAAATGTTTCAGGCTTATGTTTCATTAAGTAGATATACCCACATCTGCTCAAATCATCTGTGAAGGTGATAAAATAATGATACCC
The DNA here is from genome assembly GCF_018294505.1 of Triticum aestivum. NCBI lineage: Eukaryota > Viridiplantae > Streptophyta > Magnoliopsida > Poales > Poaceae > Triticum > Triticum aestivum. The sequence continues at coordinate 538,109,163 of NC_057795.1, forward strand.
ACCGCGAGCCTCAATATTCATTGGACCACATACATCAGTATGTATGATTTCCAATAAATCTGTTGCCCGCTCCATAGTTCCGGAGAACGGCGTTTTAGTCATCTTGCCCATGAGGCATGGTTCGCAAGTACCAAGTGATTCCACAAGTCCATCAGTATGGAGTTTCTTCATGCGCTTTACACCAATATGACCCAAACGGTAGTGCCACAAATAAGTTGCACTATCATTATCAACTCTGCATCTTTTGGCTTCAACATTATGGATATGTGTATCACTACTATCGAGATTCAACAAAAATAGACCACTCTTCAAGGGTGCATGACCATAAAAGATATTACTCATATAAATAGAACAACCATTATTCTCTGATTTAAATGAATAACCGTCTCGCATCAAACAAGATCCACATATAATGTTCATGCTCAACGCTGGCACCAAATGACAATTATTCAGGTCTAAAACTAATCCTGAAGGTAGATGTAAAGGTAGCGTGCCGACCGCGATCACATCGACTTTGGAACCATTTCCCACACGCATCATCACCTCGTCCTTAGCCAATCTTCTCTTAATCCGTAGTCCCTGTTTCGAGTTGCAAATATTAGCAATAGAACCAGTATCAAATACCCAGGTGCTACTGCAAGCATTAGTAAGGTACAGATCAATAACATGTATATCACATATACCTTTGTTCACTTTGCCATCCTTCTTATCCACCAAATACTTGGGGAAGTTCCGCTTCCAGTGACCAGTCCCTTTGTTGTAGAAGCACTCAGTCTCAGGCTTAGGTACAGACTTAGGTTTCTTCTCCTGAGCGGCAACTTGCTTGCCGTTCTTCTTGAAGTTCCCCTTCTTCTTCCCTTTACCCTTTTTCTTGAAACTGGTGGCTTGTTGACCATCAACACTTGATTCTCCTTCTTGATTTCTACCTTCACAGCTTTTAGCATTGCGAAGAGATCCGGAATAGTCTTGTTCATCCCTTGCATATTATAGTTCATCATGAAGCTCTTGTAGCTTGGTGGCAGTGATTGAAGAATTCTGTCAATGACACTATCATTGGGAAGATTAACTCCCAGTTGAATCAAGTGATTATTATACCCAAACATTTTGAGTATATGTTCACTGACAGAACTATTCTCCCCCATCTTCCAGCTATAGAACTTATTGGAGACTTCATATCTCTCAATCCGGGCATTTGCCTGAAATATTATCTTCAACTCCTGGAACATCTCGTACGCTCCATGACGTTCAAAACATCGTTGAAGTCCCGGTTCTAAGACGTAAAGCATGGCACACTGAACTATCGAGTAGTCATCAGCTTTGCTCTGCCAGACGTTCTTAACATCGTCAGTTGCATCTGCAGTAGGCCTGTCAGCCAGCAGTGCTTTTGGGACGTAATTCTTCTATGCAGCAATGAGGATAATCCTCAAGTTATGGACCCAGTCCGTGTAATTGCTACCATCATCTTTCAACTTAGCTTTCTCAAGGAACGCATTAAAATTCAACGTAACAACAGCATGAGCCATCTATCTACAATAATATTGACAAGCAAAGATACTATTAGGTACTAAGTTCATGATAAATTAAAGTTTAATTAATCATATTACTTAAGAACTCCCACTATCGGTGTCAAAACCGGCGGATCTCGGGTAGGGGGTCCCGAACTGTGCGTCTAAGGCTAATGGTAACAGGAGGTAGGGGACACGATGTTTTACCCAGGTTCGGGCCCTCTCGATGGAGGTAATACCCTACTTCCTGCTTGATTGATCTTGATGATATGAGTATTACAAGAGTTGGTGTACCATGAGATCGTAGAGGCTAAACCCTAGAAGCTAGCCTATGAGTATGATTTTTGTTGTCCTATGGAGTAAACCCTCTGGCTATATAGACATCGGAGGGGGCTAGGGTTAGATAGAGTCGGTTACAGAGAAGGAGATCTACATATCCGAATTGCCAAGCTTGCCTTCCACGCATAGAAGAGTCCCATCCGGACACGGGATGAAGTCTTCAATCTTGTACCTTCATATTCCAACAGTCCGGCCAAAGTATATAGTCCGGCTGTCCATGGACTCCCTTAGTAGCCCCTGAACCAGGCTTCAATGACGATGAGTCCGGCGTGCAGATTGTCCTCGGCATTGCAAGGCGGGTTCTTCTCCAAGTTCTCCAGAGTATTGTAGTAGCGAGCAGTGTCCGGCTCCTCATCAATGTCGCGCTCCTCGGCTTCTGTGCTTTAATAATGGCTGTCTCCATGTGTCGAGCGAATGTGAGAATTCGAGGTGTTTTTACATTTGCCACCCAGACCCAACGAGTAAATCGTCTATTTAAAGAGACGGGGATCCTCGGATCCAAATCACACCATCTCCTCCCAGCGAGCATTCATCAGAGTGCGTCCTAAAAAATCCATACCACCATGGATGGTCGTCGCGGCTCCTCCTCTCGGCCCCTTAGCACCAGGCCAGGCGATTGGGAGAAATGTTCTGTCCACCACAGCCGACTAGTAGAGTTGCAGACCAAGGGGTTTCTCCCACCTGCGTACATGGTCCCCGTCCGAGCTGGACTAGCCACTTATAATGGCGGGGAGCAAGCGGAGAGTTCTCCAAACCCATCCAAGGGAGAGCGGGTATGCTTCATCCCATGTTTGCTGAGGGGACTCGGATTTCCAATCCATCCTTTCCTCCATGGGCTCTTGGAGTTCTACGGCCTCCAGCTGCATAACTTTACCCCAGCCTCCATACTGCATATCGCGGGCTACGCTGCCTTCTGTGAGCTATTTCTGGGTTGCGAAGCCCATTTCGAGCTGTGGAAGAGGCTATTCTGCCTCGTACCCCGCACTCAGGAGGGGTCGGTATATCAAGTGGACGGAGCCGAAATATGGCGCATCGCCAGGACCGAATACCTATCCGGTACCCCGAAGAAGACATCCGAAGACTGGCCTTCGGAGTGGTTCTACATGGAGGATGTCCCTCTTCCGGACCCTAGTAGGAAAGGCCTTCCCGAGTTTGTAAATGCCCCGTTGAAGAAACGCCACAGCTGGCGCCCTAGGAGCCCCCCGGAGGAAGATAACAGAGAAATCATTTTCCTGATGGACAGGATAAATACGTTGGCCAAATCAGGATTGACAATAATTGAAGTTGTGTCAATATGTGTAATGCGGGGAGTGCAGCCACTTCAATATCGGGGGAAACCGATGTGGCACTTCAATGGAGAAGACGATGCCACCCGCTGCAGCCGTAAAGGCCCGGACTCTCCCGTCGCTCTAGCGAAGATATTGTCTAATTTGTACAAAGGAGAAGAGGAGGAGTTCATCCATATCAAGCCACGGGATGGATTCTCCATGTACAACCCCCCAAGCTGGGTGAGTCTCTATCTTGTGTTCTAGCCTTTCCCGCATTTTTTAGCACAAATATACCTTGACAATTCGTAGCAGGAACTGTGAAGAGCTACGGGGGAGGTTCACAGCCCGTCTCCACAGCCAGAGAACCCCAACCGGGCCCTCGACCCCGGACTCAAAGAAGATCCGGACACGTTTGTGGAGCTCGTTGACAGGAGATTTTATCAGTTAAGCCGCGAGGGTGCGTTGGTGGCCATCATAGCCGATTATCCTGGCCTACTCCCTGTATCACATGTAAGTAGGACCGGAGTCCCGTCTTCCAAAAAGGAATCCCTCTTCGCGCCTCAGCCACCACACATATATTGTGTTTTATAGGGAAGGCCATTGGGGCGCCTAGCCGAACCCGCGGTGACTCGTCAACAAGGGGCACAGAAGCCGGGTAGACTTAAAAGGAAGGCGGTCAGGACCGAGAAGCCGCTGCAAAGGTATGCTTAAAAACCTGCCACAAAATTATCATCGTTAAAATATAACAATGTCCATTGTCTTCTGGCATAAAAAGCGCTCGCCGGACTGTATCTGGAGAGCCTGCCGGTCACGCCTCCACAAGCCGGACTTCAAGGACGGACTCAAGGGTGGAGGTCAACATAGACGATCCTCCAATAGAGGATGCGGATAGATTTTCTGCTACAAACTCCAAAGTGGAGAGCGCCATGAATCATAGGCGCCGATGGCTGCACTACGTGACCCTAATTTCTCTAAAGAGGCGTTCGATGCCTTCAACTCAGGGGACACGTACATCCGGGCTGCTCAAGGTGGCCTTGCCAGGACCACGGACCAGTACGTAAAGGATATACAGGTAAGAAAATTTGATAAGTATGTATATCAGTAGCCCCTGAGACTTGAAACAGTTGGCATAACTGATTTAAGGATCGTCGTGTGCATAGGTTCTAACAGAGAAGAATACCCAGCTGCCTAAAGAGCTGGAGGAGTGCCAAGCCCAACTGCGGGCCGCAATTGCTGTAATGGAGTAGTCTGCGAAGGCCCCATCTGGTAATATTTGTTTTGATCAAAAATAATGTCATGGCATGTACCAGTTTAGTATTCGGCATGAATGCAATTCTAACAATAGATTCTGCAGACAATCCCGGAGGCAATCCGGAGATCGTACCAGAGGCTGGCGAGTGTGTTCTTACCAAGGTTATAAAGGAGAAAAATACTCTCCAGGATGCGAACCCGACTGGACGTCGAATTAAAGGATGTTCGGGCCCAGCTTGCTGACTCTGTAAAGGAGAATAAGAGGCTTCGACACGGCATATTCAGTAAGTGCTCTGATGAACCACTATAAAGTTCGGCGAAGAAGCGTGCTAATAGAATTATGTCTGTAGGCATGCTGACAGGTCATCCCGAAGAGGAGATGCCTGGATCTGCAGGCGATCTTCTACCGGAGCTCTCACAACTGCACGAACAAGTTCGGCAAGTGATGCGAGGCATTGCCCAAGCCTTGTGGCCATCCGCCTCCCTGCCAGGAGGCATGGGGGAGCTTGTGGAGATGCTCAAGGGAGCACGGTGACGCTTCCGATTATGGAAGATATCGGCCTACCGACAAGGTGCGAGGGTATCCTGGGCCATGGTGAAGACGCGATATACCAAGGCTGACCCGAACCACATGGCCGAGGTCGGACCTATAGGATCAGATGGGAAAGAGATCCATGTAAGTCTAGTATATGACCAGATAGCATTAGCTGCTAAGTATTCCCAACAGGACTGTAGGCTAGACAGCATGTTGGATGGTATAGAAGAAGAATTTAGTCAGTCTAAGTGACTTTTGTACTTCGAAGGACACATTTTTCCCTAGCCGGATTGTAAATCATTTGTCTTGGCGGACCTTTTCGCTTCTACCTCTGGACCCGACAGTCCGGAGTGTATGCGAATACCCGCTCGGTTATTTGAGAACCGGGGTACGCGTGGAGACCAGGCGTAGGGGTCATAAGTGCTTGAACAGACAAGTACCCAACTAGTTATGTTATATTACATGGGTAGTAAGAAACATCTTCCAGGGAGAATAGTTCCATTAAGGGTTCCTTTCCCTGGGTGTGCATGTAGTAAGGTGCGTGCCCGAACTGTGAAAAATGACGCAGGATATAATCATCTGGGGTCATGTTTTGTAATAAGTAAAAGACATCTTTTGTTCACCGACCGAATATTCCCTTAAGAACGCTAGCTTTTGGCTTCACCCAGTCTGAGGTACACATCCGGCTGACCCGGCAGTAACAATCATAGAGGTGCTCCCCTTATGCCCTAGCCAAATTAATGGGATCGTAGGGCATAAACACAAGAGCCAGGCAACCCAGCTTGGCCAAAACTTAAGTCATATCGATGAATATAATGGTGAAAAAAGGCACATATGGGGAAACGCATATGTGGTGGGCGTAAAGCCCAGAAGGTAACTATATTAAGCTTCTGCATAAGAAGCCCCCAGGTATATTGAGCACGCATAGCGCGGCATGAGTGTGCGGTCAAAAGCGTACTGGAAGCTTTTAAAGCTATATATAAGAAGGAGAGAGAGACGATAAAATTTAAAAGGGGAGACGGAGGTAAGGAGACAAACACAAAGTTCGGCACTAGGCGTAGAATCTTTGGAGTCTGGCCGCGTTCCATGGGTTCGGTTCGAGTCGATTATCTGATGCATGACGCAGGCGGTATGCACCTCCAGTGAGAACTTTGTCAATGATGAAGGGACCCTCCCACTTGGGCTTGAGCTTGTCCTTTTTATTCTCTGGTAGGCGTAGAACGAGTTCGCCAATGTTATAAGTTTTGGCCCGCACTTCTCTGCTTTGATACCTTCGAGCCTGTTGTTGATAGAATGTGGAACGAGCCTTTGCAACGTCACGCTCCTCCTCCAGGGCATCTAAGCAGTCCTGCCGATCCAGCTCGACTTCTCTCTCTTCGTACATGCACACTCTAGGTGAGTCATGGATGATATCACAGGGTAGCACTGCCTCTGCGTTGTACACCATAAAAAATGGTGTGTATCCGGTTGTGCGATTTGGCGTGGTCCGCATCCCCCATAGTATGGAGTCGAGCTCCTCGACCCAGTGCGTATCTGATTCCTTCAAGGATCGCACTAGTTTGGGTTTAATGCCGCTCATAATAAGACCATTCCCTCGTTCGACTTGACCATTTGTTTGGGGGTGATAGACGGAGGCATAATCAAGTTTTATGCCCATTTTGCTGCACCAGGTTTTCACCTCATCGGCTGTAAAGTTTGAGCCGTTATCGGCGATGATGTTGTGGGGGACACCGTAGCGGTGTACGACCCTGGATATGAAGTCTATCACTGGTCTGGATTCAACCGTTTTAACTGGTTCAGCTTCTATCCATTTGGTGAATTTATCGACCATGACCAACAAGTATTTCTTCTTATGGCTTCCTCCTTTAAGGGGTCCAACCATATCAAGCCCCCATACCGCAAAGGGCCAAGTTATGGGGATTGTTTGGAGGGCGGTGGGTGGCATATGGCTTTCATTTGCAGAAAGCTGGCAACCGACGCAATGTTGGACAAGGTCTTGTGTGTCTGTCCGGGCTGTCGGCCAGTAGAAACCTGTACGGAAGGCCTTGCTTACGAGCACCCGAGCTGCGGCATGGTGGCCGCCAAGTCCGGCGTGAATTTCGGCCAGGAGCTGCCGCCCTTCCTCTTCGGAGATGCATCTTTGGAGCACTCCGGTCGCGCTTTTCTTATAAAGCTCTCCCTCGTGGACTTTGTAGGCTTTAGAGCGCCGCACAATGCAACGTGCCTCATTTTGGTCCTCCAGGTGTTCCTGCCTATTTAATTAGGCTAGGAAGGGTTCCGTCCACGGGGCGATGACCGCCATAATCACGTGGGCCGAAGGTGTGATTTCGGTGGCGGAGCCTCCAATTATGTCAGATTGTTCAGGATCTGGGGTTGTATGCGGATTCGGACTGGTGTTGCCGGTCTCCCCTTCCCATACCACGGATGGCTTGAACAGCCTTTCCAAAAAAATATTTGGTGGGACGGGGTCGCGTTTAGCGCCGATGCGGGCAAGAATATCCGCCGCTTGATTGTTTTCTCGAACCACATGGTGGAATTCAAGCCCCTCGAATCAAGATGACATTGTGAGAACGGCATTGCGGTAGGCTGCCATTTTCAGGTCCTTGGCATCAGAGTCTCCATTTATTTGAGATATTGCGAGATTTGAATCCCCACGCACTTCTAGGCGTTGAATGCCCATGGAGACTGCCATCCGGAGACCATGCAACAATGCCTCATACTCGGTTGCATTGTTGGAATCGGTGTATAGTATTTGGAGTACTGATAACCCGCAATTATATGGGATAGTTGTAGCCTCTTTCGATAAGTAAGAGTGTCGAACCCAATGAGGAGCTAAAGGTAGAACAAATATTCTCTCAAGCCCTATCTGCCACTAATACGACTCTACACACGCTTAGTGTTCGCTTTACCTAGAACAAGTATGAAAGTAGAAGTACTTTTTAGGTGTTGTTGGATAGGTTTGCAAGATAATAAAGAACACATAAATATAAACTTGGGGCTGTTTAGATAAAGAAGCAATAAAGTAAATATAGCGAGTGTGGAAAAGTGGTGGTAGGAGTTGTGAAATTTTCGCTAAGCAATTGACTATGTTACTAGACTGGTAATCACTATTGCAATTCTATTTGAGGGAGAGGCATAAGCTAACATACTTTCTCTTCTTGGATCATATGCACTTATGATTGGAACTCTAGCAAGCATCCACAACTACGAAATATCATTAAGGTAAAACCCAACCATAGCATTAAAGTATCAACTCCCCTTTGTCCCATACGCTAACAACCTACTTACTCAGGTATGTGCTTCTGTCACTCACGCCACCCACCATAAGCAAATCATGAACATATTGCAAACCCTACAGCGGGGACCCATCATGCTTGCGCGACACTGAGAGCACTATAGGATAGCACCAATAAAAAAAACATGCAACTCAAACCAATCATAGCAATTCATCAATCACCGACAGGACAACGAAAATTTACTCAGACATCATAGGATGGCAACACATCATTGGATAATAATATGAAGCATAAAGCACCATGTTCAAGTAGAGAGTACAGCGGGTTGCGGGAGAGTGGACCGCTGAATATAGATAGGGGTAAGGTGATGGAGATGTTGGTGAAGATGGCGGAGGTGTTGGTGTAGATCATGGTGATGATGATGGCCCCCGGCAGTGCTACCTCCGGCGCCACCGGAAGCAAGGGAGAGAGAGCCCCCCTTCTTTTTCTTCTTCCTTGACCTCTTCCCTAGATGGGAGAAGGGTTTCCCCTCTGGTCCTTGGCTCCCATGGCTTGGGAGGGGCGAGAGCCCCTCCGAGATTGGATCTATCTCTCTGCCTCTCGATGTTTCTGCGTTCTCTGATTCTGCCCCTTCACCGTTTCTTTTATATCTGGAGATCCGTAATTCCGATTGGGGTGAATCTTTCGCCCAGATTTTTCTCATAAAATTAGCTTTCTTGCAGCAAAAGAAGGGCATCAACCGCCTTACGGGTGGCCCACGAGGGTGCCAGGTGTGCCCAGGGGGGGAGGGCGTGCCCCCTGTCTCGTGGCCACCTCGGGCACCGTTTCGCGTTGATTCTTCCTCCGGAAATTCCCAAATATTCCAAAATAATTCTCCGTACGTTTTTATCCCGTTTGGATTCCGTTTGATATTGGGTTTCTGCGAAATATAAAACATGCAACAAACAGGAACTGGCACTGGGCACTGGATCAATATGTTAGTCCCAAAAATAATATAAAAAGTTGCCAAAAGTATATGAAAGTTGTAGAATATTGGCATGGAACAATGAAAAATTATAGATACAACGGAGACGTATCAGCATCCCCAAGCTTAATTCATGCTCGTCCTCGAGTAGGTAAATGATAAAAAGATAATTTTTGATGTGGAATGCTACCTAGCATAATCTTAATCATATGTCTAATCATGGCATGAATATTAAGACACGAGTGATTCAAAGCAATAGTCTATCATTTGACATAAAAACAATAATAGTTTGAGCGTAGCAATAAAGTAATCATGTCTTTTCAAAACAACAAGGCCAAAGCAAGCTTATCCCTACAAAATCATATAGTTTGGCCATGCTTCATTCTCGTCACACAAAAATGCTCCCATCATGCACAACCCCGATGACAAGCCCAACAATTGGTTCATACTTTTTAACATGCTTCAGCTTTTTCAACCCTCACGCAATACATGAGCGCAAGCCATGGATATAACACTATAGAAGGAATAGAATATAATGATGGAGGTTATGTGGAGAAGACAAAAGAGGAGAAAGTCTCACATCGACGCGGCTAATCAACGGGCTATGGAGATGCCCATCAATTGATGTCAATGCGAGGAGTAGGGATTGCCATGCAACGGATGCACTAATAGCTATAAGTCCATGAAAGCTCAAACTGAAAACTAGGTGGGTGTGCATCCAACTTGCTTGCTCATGAAGACCTAGGGCATTTGAGGAAGCCCATCGTTGGAATATACAAGCCAAGTTCTATAATGAAAATTCCCACTAGTATATGAAAGTGATAATATAGGAGACTCACTATATGAAGAACATGGTGCTACTTTGAAGCACAAGTGTGGAAAAAGGATAGTAACATTGCCCCCTGTTTTCTTTTTTTTCTTTTTCTTTTTTTGGGTGGGCTTCTTTGGCCCCCTTTTATTATTTAGGCTTCTTTGGCCTTTCCTTTTTATCCTTTTTTTCTTTTCCTATTTTTCATGGGGCAATGCTCTGTAATGATGATTATCACACTTTTATTTACTTACAACTCAATATTACAACTCGATACTGGAACAAAGATATGACTCTATATGAATGCCTCCGGCGGTGTACCGGGTTGTGCAATGGTCTAGCATAGCAATGACATCAAAAAACAGACAAGCCATGAAAACATCATGCTAGCTATCTTACGATCATGCAAAGCAATATGCAATAAATGCTCAAGTCATGTATATGATGATGATGGAAGTTGCATGGCAATATATCTCGGAATGGCTATGGAAATGCCATGATAGGTAGGTATGGTGGCTGTTTTGAGGAAGATATAATGAGGCTTATGTGTGATAGAGCGTATCATATCACGGGGTTTGGATGCACCGGCGAAGTTTGCACCAATTCTTGAGGTGAGGAAGGGCAATGCACGGTATCGAAGAGGCTAGCAATGATGGAAAGGTAAAAGTGCGTATAATCCATGGACTCACATTAGTCATGAAGAACTCATATACTTATTGCAATAGTTTATTAGCCCTCGAAGCAAAGTACTACTATGCATGCCCCTAGGGGGATAGATTGGTAGGAAAATACAGTCGCTCGTCCCCGACCGCCACTCATAAGGAAGACAATCAAAGAAACACCCCATGCTTCAAATTTGTCACACAACGGTTACCATACGTGCATGCTACGGGACTTGCAAACCTCAACACAAGTGTCTCTACAATCCACAACCACCCACTATCATGACTCTAATATCACCATCTTGATATCACAAAAATACTGCAAGGAATCAAACATATCATATTCAGCGATCTACAAGTTTTATGTAGGATTTTATGACTAACCATGTGAATGACCAATTCATGTCATCTCTCTAAATAGATATAAGGGAAGAAAGAGAGTTTAATTCTTTCTACAAAAGATATGCCCGCGCTCTAACAAATATAAGTGAAGCAAAAGAGCATTCTACAAATGGCGGTTTTCTATGTAAAGAGAAACATGGAATCCAAATTTCAAATGATATAAGTGAAGCATGTGAAGCATTCTATAAAGCCATACTAAAAAGATTTAAGTGAAGTGCAATGAGCATTATATAAATCAACCAAGTACTATCTCATACCAGCATGGTGCATAAAATAAAAATGAAAACTAAATGCAAAAGACGCTCCAAGACATGCACATAATGCATGAACGAAACGAATCCGAAAACATACCGATACTTGTTGAAGAAAGAGGGGATGCTTCCGGGGAATCCCCATGCTTAGACGCTTGAGTCTCCTTGAATATTTAATTGGGGTGCCTTGGTCATCCCCAAGCCTGAGCTCTTTCCTCTCTTCCTTTTCCTCATATTGAGACCTCCTCGATTAGACACTTCATCCACACAAAACTTGAACAGAAAACTCGGTAAGATCCGTTAGTATTATAAAGCAAATCAACACTCTAAGTACTGTAGCAAACCAATTCATATTTTGTTTTCACATTTTGTTTACTGTAATATAACTTTTCCATGGCTTAATCCACTAATATAAATTGATAGATTCATCAAAACAAGCAAACTATGCATCAAAAACAGAATCTGTCAAAAATAGAACAGTCTGTAGCAATCTGAACACCCACCATACTTCTGATAGCCCAAAAATTCTACCACAATTAGGAAAAATAAAAAGTTGTATAGCAAGATAGTGCAAAAAGAATCAGAACCGTTTGACGTTCCAGTTAAAAATGTAAAATCGCGCACTACAGCCAAAGTTTCTGTCCTGCACCGTACATACCAACAAGCATTGTAAACATCCTAAAGGCAAACCTTGGCACATTATTTTTATAATACAATGGAATTGTACAAGGGGATAATTATTTTTGATGAAAAGTTTCTGTAATCAAGATCCACAAAGTTTCCGTGAGCATGAACAAAGTTCAAGGAGCTCTCCCACTTCAACAATGCTTGTCTTTCTTACTTTCACTTTCCTTTTTGAAAAGTTTTCAGGTTCCCCTCTTTATTTTTTTGTTTTTAAACTATATAAAAGCACTCAACAGATATAAATGACTCTCTAAAACTTACGGGTTGTATCCCTAACAACGCTTTCTTTAAAGCCATTAAGCTAGGCATATAGTGCTCAAGTAATGAATCCACCCGAATCCCAAGGTATATCAAAGCTAATTTTAATTAACAATGATTTGTAATTTAGTAGTGAGCACAAAGTAACATATATCATGTAATGATGCAGTCTAACTCTCTTCTCGTGCATCAGCATGTCATAAAAGAACAATTCATGCACACAAAGTAAAGGCCAATGCATAGTATAAGCAGTTTCTTGCAATTTTATCATATTGGAAACATAGAGAGGTGAAGATATAGTTCCTCTCTCATAATAATTGCAAGTAGGAGCAGCAAGCACATGCATATTATATCTATCGAAATCATCATGTGTAGTAGTAAAACGCAGCCCATCAATATAATCCTTAATAAGCACAAACTTCTCCGATATAGTGTAGTTTGGAGAATTCAAAAAGATAATAGGACTATCATGCGTGGGTGCAATAGCAAAAATTTCATGTTTAACATAAGGAACTATAGCAAGTTCATCTCCATAAGCATAATTCATATTGGCATCTTGGCCACAAGCATAACAAGCATCATCATAAAGGGATATTTCAAGAGAATCAACGGGATCATAACAATCATCATAGCAATCATCCTTCGGTAAGCACGAAGGGGAATTAAACAATGTATGAGTTGAAGATTTACTCTCATTATAAGGTGGGCACGGGTGATCAATCCGCTCTTCCTCTTTTGTTCTTCACTCTCCTCATTATCTTTTTCATCCAATGAGCTCACAGTTTCATCAATTTCTTCTTCCATAGCTTCCTACAAAATATTAGTCTCTTCTTGGACAGCTGAGACTTTCTCAATAAATGCATTAATATTGTAATTGTATTCATAATTTTCATAGCAATATCTAAGTATAGCAACATTTTCTTGTCTATAAACTGAATCATTAAAATCGTCAAATGCTTTAAACATAGATTCAATCTCATAAGCACCCATAAAAGCAACAAATTCTTCTATTTGTTCCACATCATAGTAATCATAGATACCATTAGCATAAGAAGATAAGGTTTCATTATCATTAAATTTGCATGAAAAGGGAAGGTATGGAGCCTTCATCCTAGAGCAGCAAGTATAATCATGTATCAAGCATAGTTGCCTAGCATACCACTTCAACATTTGAATTTGATCCCATAATAGTTTCCCTTTTTGTGTCAACCGATAATCCCTAAAGTATTCACGTTGATCCAACGTTACTCCCATTATAAAGTTCAATGGGGTTTTCTCAGGATTATCAAAGTAGTACATAATATTTTTCACATAATGATCATCGAGGGTTTTAGGAGGTTCCCCATCTCCATGAGCAGCAAGTACACCTATTTTTTTGGTATTTCGTGTTCCATATCCATAACTAAAGATAGAGAAAAACTAAGAACAACAAATAAAAATTACTTAGTGATAAAGCAAACAAGCACACACGAGAATGTTCACCCCACGCTATGACTCCTCGGCAATGGCGCCAGAAAAAGGTCTTTATAACCCGCAAGTATACGGGATAGTTGTAGCCTCTTTCGATAAGAGTGTCGAACCGAATGAGGAGCTAAAGGTAGAACAAATATTCTCTCAAGCCCTATCTGCCACTGATACGACTATACGCACGCTTAGTGTTCACTTTACCTAGAACAAGTATGAAATTGAAGTACTTTGTAGGTGTTGTTGGATAGGTTTGCAAGATAATAATGAACACGCAAATATAAACTAGGGGCTATTTAGATAAAGAAGCAATAAAGTAAATATAGCGAGTGTGGAAAAGTGGTGGTAGGAGTTGTGGAATTGTCCCTAAGCAATTGACTATGTTACTAGACCGTTAATCACTATTGCAATTCTATCTGAGGGAGAGGCATAAGTTTTCTCGTCTTGGATCATATGCACTTATGATTGGAACTCTAGCAAGCATCCGCAACTACTAAAGATCATTAAGGTAAAACCCAACCATAGCATTAAACTATCAAGTCCCCTTTATCCCATACGCAAAAAACCTACTTACTCGGGTCTGTGCTTTTGTCACTCACGCCACCCACCATAAGCAAATCATGAACATATTGCAAACCGTACAACGGGGATACCTCACACTTGCGCGACATGGAGCGCACTATAGGACAGGACCAATAATAAAACATGCAACTCAAACCAATCATAGAAATTCATCAATCACCGATAGCACAACGAAAATCTACTCAGACATCATAGGATGGAAACACATCATTGGATAATAATATGAAGCATAAAGCACCATGTTCAAGTAGAGGGTACAGCGGGTTGTGGGAGAGTGGACCGCTGAATATAGATGGGGGGAAGGTGATGGAGTTGTTGGTGAAGATGGCAGAGGTGTTGGTGTAGATCGCGGTGATGATGATGGCCCCCGGCAGCGCTCCGGCGCCACCGGAAGCAAGGGAGAGAGAGCCCCCCTTCTTTTTCTTCTTCCTTGACCTCCTCCCTAGATGGGAGAAGGGGTTCCTGTCTGGTCCTTGGCACCCATGGCTTGGGAGGGGCGAGATCCCCTCCGAGATTGGATCTATCTCTCTATCTCTCTCTGTTTATGTGTTCTCTGATTCTGCCCCTTCACCGTTTCTTTTATATCCGGAGATCCGTAACTCCGATTGGGGTGAATCTTTCGCCCAGATTTTTCTTATAAAATTAGCTTTCTTGCGGCAAAAGAAGGGCATCAACTGCCTTACGGGTGGCCCACGAGGGTGCCAGGCGCGCCCAGGGGAGAGGGCGCGCCCCCTGTCTCATGGCCACATCGGGCACCGTTTCACGTTGATTCTTCCTCCGGAAATTCCCAAATATTCCAAAATAATTCTCCGTTTGTTTTTATCCCGTTTGGATTCCGTTTGATATTGGATTTCTACAAAACATAAAACATGCAACAAACTGGAACTGGCACTGGGCACTGGATCAATATGTTAGTCCCAAAAATAATATAAAAAGTTGCCAAAAGTATATGAAAGTTGTAGAATATTGGCATGGAACAATAAAAAATTATAGATATGACGAAGACGTATCAAGTACGTATTGGACTGTATCTCCGGTGGGGGACATCAGGATGACACCAGCCCCTAGACCAGCTAGCATCTTAGAGCCGTCAAAGTGCATGATCCAATTGGAGTACGCGTTGTACTCTTTAGGGATTTCAGCTTCTGTCCATTCGGCGACGAAGTCAGCCAGTACTTGTGACTTAATGTCTCATCGTGGTTTGTATGCTATGTCAAACGGGAGGAGCTCGATAGCACATTTAGCAATCCGGCCCGTGGCATTGCGGTTATTTATTATGTCATTGAGTCATACTTCGGAGGCCACCGTGATTGAACACTCTTGAAAGTAGTGTCGTAGTTTTCGGGATGCTATGAAGACCGCGTATGCTATCTTTTGATAATGTGGGTACCGTGACTTGCATGGAATGAGGACAGTGGATACGTAGTATACCGGCTTTTGTGGTGGGAATTTATGTCCATCTGTCTCTTGTTCGACGACGAGCACTGCGCTTACAACCTGGTGTGTTGCAGCTATGTATAGCAGCATGGGTTCGCCAACCTTTGGCGCTGCCAGGATTGGATTGGTGTCCAAGAGGGCCTTTATTTCTTCCAGCCCAGCCGTAGTCGCATCCGTCCACTCGAAGTGTTCGGTGCGTCGAAGAAGGCGATAAAGGGGTAGTGCCTTTTCTCCTAATCGGGAGATAAAGCGACTTAGGGCGGCCACGCATCCAGTTAATTTCTGGATTTGCTTGAGGTCTGTTGGGGTAGCCAACTGTGACAGAGCTTGGATTTTAGCCGGGTTTGCTTTGATTCCTCTATTGGAAACAATGAAGCCCAAGAGCTTTCCGGTTGGTACGCCGAAAACGCATTTTTCTGGGTTGAGCTTGATGTCATATGTTCGGAGATTGTTGAATGTAAGCCTCAAGTCGTCTATTAATGATTGGACGTGTCTAGTTTTGATGACCACGTCGTCTATATAAGCCTCCACTGTTTTGCCGATTTGTGTTTCCAGGCATGTCTGGATCATGCGTTGATAGGTTGCACCGGCGTTTTTTTAGCCCGAAAGGCAATGTGTTAAAACAGAAGGGGCCGTATGGAGTGATAAATGTCGTTGAGGCTTGATCAGACTCCGCCATCTTGATTTGATGGTATCCGGAGTATGCGTCGAGGAAGGACAATGAGTCGTGTCGTGCGGTAGCATCGATAATTTGATCGATGCGGGGAAGGGGGAAGGGATCCTTAGGGCAAGCCTTATTTAGTTCTTTGAAATCGACGCAAAGGCGCCAGGATTTGTCCTTCTTTGGTACCATCACCAGGTTTGCTAACTAGTCCGGATGTTTTATTTCTCTTATGAATCCGGCTTCGAGTATCTTGGCTAGCTCCTCTCCCATGGCTTGTCGCTTGGGTTCTGAGAAGCGCCAAAGAGTCTGCTTGACCGGCTTGTATCCTTTTAGTATGTTTAGGCTATGTTCGGCCAGCCTGCGTGGGATACCTGGCATGTCTGAAGGGTGCCAGGTGAAGATGTCCCAATTCTCCCGCAAGAACTCTCGTAGTGCGGCGTCTATTATGAGATTCAACTGTGCCCCAATTGATTCTGTTTTTGTAGGGTCCATTGGGTGGACCTGGAATTTGACTATTTCGCCTGCTGGTTTAAAAGAGGTGGACTTGGGTCGTTTGTCGAGTATCACATCATCCCCGTCCACTGTGGAGCGCAGCGCAGTTAACTCTTCGGTCGCGAGGGCTTCGGATAATTCCTCCAGGGCTAGTGTGGCGGTTTTATTTTCGGCGCGGAGTGCTATGTCCGGATCACTGGCTAGAGTGATAATTCCATTGGGCCCCGGCATCTTGAGCTTCATGTACCCGTAATGGGGTATAGCTTGGAAGCTCATGAATGTATCCCGTCCTAAAAGGGCGTGGTATCCACTTCTAAATGGGGCCACTTGGAATGTGATTTCTTTAGACCTATAATTCTCCAGCGTGCCGAATACCACATCCAGTGTGATTTTTCCCGCGCATCGTGCCTCCCGACTGGGGATGATTCCTCTGAAGGTCGTACTGCTTTTCTCAATGCGGCTCTTATCTATTTCCATTTTGTTAAGAGTTTCCTCATAGATGAGGTTTAACCCACTGCCGCCGTCCATGAGCACTTTAGTAAGCCGGAATCCGTCCACAATTGTACTAAGGACCAAAGCGGCTGGTGCTCGGACTATTCGGAATTGAGGTTCGTCGCTGGCGTTGAAAGTTACGGCCATATCGTTCCACGGGTTTATTGCTGCGACGTGGCAGACTTCGACGAGGCTGTGGAGCGCTCGCTTGCGCCTGTTGTTTGAGGCGAAAGTCTCGAAGACTGTCAGCACTGTATTGTTATTTTCTGCGGGATGGTGCTCTGTGGTATTGTTGATGAGAAGGTCCTCGCCGCTCTTGGCCACCTGCCGGAGTATCCAACATGCTCTAAGGCTGTGTGTTGATATGATGCCCGGTGTGTTGTGAATTTTGCATGGCCTGTTGAGCCATCCCTCCAGTACGGTTCCACGCCCTATAGAGGGTTTTGGCTTTTTTGTAATTGGGTTGGGTGACTTGCGAGAGCGCACCCTTTTATTTCGGATGAGGGGTTTAGTTAGGGCCGGAGGATCCTAGAATTTTGTTTGGGTTTTCCAGGTGCTTTCCATCGCACAGTACTTCTGTACTATGGCCGCCAAGTCGGCAAAGTGTGCTATGTCATGGCGACTTATGGCATTGAGAATTCCCTTATCCATGCAATTTTTGAAAAAGAATGAGATTGCGTCTTCCTTCTGACAATCCTTAACCTTGCTCATTACAAGGAGGAATCTGGCCCACAAGTGGTGTACTGTCTCTTGGGGCTCTTGTTTCATGTGGGAAAGATCACTTGTGTCTGGGTGGGTGGGTAGACTTAAGTCCACATCCTGAACCAATCTGAGACCCAGGGGCAAAGGAGCTCCCGAGTTTGGCAGCTCGGGCTCCAGGATGTTGCCCAATATTTGTGGCTCGTTGCCGATTCTAAGTTCAGAGCTTGGGCCACGTCCTCCCGTAGACGGGTATCCGGATCGGAGACGGGAATCCAGACATACTTCATCCTCAAAATATAAGAAGAATTGTTGTTTTGTTCCTCCACCACCGCTATCTGATGGGTGATCGGCGGAGAGTTAATCTTCCTTAGGTCAGGTTTAAGCCCAATCCGATCATAGTCCGTAGCGACTCCCAGGGCGGCGATGCGATCCAAGAGCTCGTTTAGGGAGGAGAGCTCCATTGGATCCATCTACTCGGTGAATTCCGGGCTGACGTGGAGGCTGTTCTTGATGCCCTGAGAAGTCATCGTCGGCGCGGCGGCCGAACGGGCGGCCATGACGAAACCGCCCAGCCGGAGAGTTTGGCCTACAGCCAGGGATTCTCCAGAGGTGATGTTGTCCTTGACAACAAGGCAAGCCATCAAGCCTTATCGCGATGGCACAGTGGAACTCTCAATGAAAGAACCAATGTCGGTGTCAAAACCGGCGGATCTCGGGTAGGGGGTCCCGAACTATGCGTCTAAGGCTAATGGTAACAGGAGGCAGGGGACACGATGTTTTACCCAGGATTGGGCCCTCTGATGGAGGTAATACCCTACTTCCTGCTTGATTGATCTTGATGATATGAGTATTACAAGAGTTGATCTACCACGAGATCGTAGAGGCTAAACCCTAGAAGGTAGCTTATGATTATGATTGTTGTTGTCCTACGGACTAAACCCTCCGATTTATATAGACACCGGAGGGGGCTAGGGTTACATAGAGTCGGTTACATAGAAGGAGATCTACATATATGAATTTCCAATCTTGCCTTCCACGCAAAGGAGAGTCCCATCCGGACACGGGACGAAGTCTTCAATCTTGTACCTAGTCCAACAGTCCGGCCAAAGTATATAGTCCGGCTGTCTGAGGACCCCTTAATCCAAGACTCCCTCACCCACTTAGATAGACATCCCTCTAATCATCTAAGTGATCATGTGATCCAAATCAACTAAACCATGTCCGATCATCACGTGAGATGGAGTAGTTTTCAATGAAGAACATCACTATGTTGATCATATCCACTATATGATTCATGCTCGACCTTTCAGTCTCAGTGTTCCGAGTCCATATCTGCATATGCTAGGCTCGTCAAGTTTAACCTGAGTATTCTACATGTGTAAAACTGTCTTACACCCGTTGTATTTGAATGTAGAGCTTATCACACACGATCATCACGTGGTGTCTCGGCACGAAGAACTTTCGCAACAGTGGATACTCAGGGAGAACACTTATACCTTGAAATTTAGTGAGAGATCATCTTATAATGCTACCGTTAATCAAAGCAAAATAAGATGCATAAAGGATAAACATCACATGCAATCAATATAAGTGATATGATATGGCCATCATCATCTTGTGCTTGTGATCTCCATCTCTGAAGCACCGTCATGATCAACATCGTCACCGGCGCGACACCTTGATCTCCATCGTAGCATTGTTGTCGTCTCGCCAACTATTGCTTCTACGACTATTGCTACCGCTTAGTGATAAAGTAAAGCAATTATAGGGCGATTGCATTGCATACAATAAAGCGACAACCATATGGCTCCTGCCAGTTGCCGATAACTCTTGTTACAAAACATGATCATCTCATACAATAAAATTTAGCATCATGTCTTGACCATATCACATCACAACATGCCCTGCAAAAACAAGTTAGACGTCCTCTACTTTGTTGTTGCAAGTTTTATGTGGCTGCTACGGGCTGAGAAATAACTGTTCTTACCTACGCATCAAAACCACAACGATAGTTCGTCAAGTTAGTGCTGTTTTAACCTTCTCAAGGACCGGGCGTAGCCACACTCGGTTCAACCACCCTCCAGCCACCTATGTGCAAAGCACATCGGTAGAACCAGTCTCGTGTAAGCGTACGCGTAATGTCGATCCGGGCCGCTTCATCCAACAATACCGCCGAACCAAAGTATGACATGCTGGTAAGCAGTATGCCTTGTATCGCCCACAACTCACTTGTGTTCTACTCGTGCATATAACATCTACGCATAAAACCTGGCTCGGATGCCACTGTTGGGGAACATAGTAATTTCAAAAAAATTGCTACGCACACGCAAGATTATGGTGATGCATAGCAACGAGAGGGGAGAGTGTTGTCCACGTACCCTCGTAGACCGAAAGCGGAAGCGTTAGCACAACATGGTTGATGTATTCGTACGTCTTCACGATCCGACCGATCCAAGTACCGAACATACGGCACCTCCAAGTTCAGCACACATTTAGCTTGATGACGTCCCACGAACTCCCATCCAGCAGAGCTTTGCGAGAGAGTTCCGTCAGCACGACGGCATGATGACGGTGTTGGTGATGCTACCGGTGCAGGGCTTCGCCTGAGCATCGCTATGATATTACCGAGGTAGAATATGGTGGAGGGGGCACCGCACACGGCTAAAATATTAATGATCAATTGTTGTGCCTAGAGGTGCCCCCTGCCCTGTTATATAAAGGAGGGAGGAGGGGGAGGCCAAGGAGGAGGAGGTGCGCCCAAGGGGGGCAATCCTACTCCAAGTAGGATTCCCCCCGTTTTTCTAGTCCAAGTAGGAGAGGGGAAGGAAGGGGCGGAGAAGAAGAAGGAAAGGGGGGTCGGTGATAACCCGCAAGTATACGGGATAGTTGTAGCCTCTTCCGATAAGTAAGAGTGTCGAACCCAATGAGGAGCTAAAGGTAGAATAAATACTCTCTCAAGTCCTATCGGTCACTGATATGACTCTACGAACGCTTGACATTCGCTTTACCTAGAACGAGTATGAAACTAGAAGTACTATGTAGGTGTGATAGGATAGGTTTGCAAGATAATAAAGAGCATGTAAATAAAAAGTAGGGGCTGTTTAGATAGAGAAGCAATAAAGTAAATATAGCGAGTGTGGAAAAGTGTTGGTAGGAGTTGTGAAATTGTCCCTAAGCAATTGACTACATTACTAGACCGATAATCACTATTGAAATTCTATTTGAGGGAGAGGCATAAGCTAACATACTTTCTCTACTTGGATCATATGCACTTATGATTGGAACTCTAGCAAGCCTCCGCAACTACTAAAGATCATTAAGGTAAAACCCAACCATAGCATTAAAGCATCAAGTCCTCTTTATCCCATACGCAACAACCTACTTACTCGGGTTTGTGTTTCAGTCACTCACGCAACCCACTATAAGCGAATCATGAATGCATTGCAACACCCTACAGCGGGAATCGCTCACGCTTGCACGACACGGAGGGCACCATAGGACAGCACCAATAATAAAACATGCAACTCAAACCAATCATAGCAATGCATCAATCACCGATAGGACAACGAAAATCTACTCAGACATCATAGGATGGCAACACATCATTGGATAATAATACGAAGCATAAAGCACCATGTTCAAGTAGAGGGTACAGCGGTTTCGGGAGAGTGGACCACTGAATATAGAAAGGGGAAGGTGATGGAGATGTTGGTGAAGATCGCGGTGATGATGATGGCCCCTGGCAGCGTTTCGGTGCCACCGGAAGCAAGGGGGAAGGAGCCCCCTTCTTATTCTTCTTACTTGACCTCCTCCCTAGATGGGAGAAGGGTTTCCCCTCTGGTCCTTGGCTCCCATGGCGTGGGAGGGGCGAGAGCCCCTCCGAGATTGGATCTATCTCTCTGTTTCTGCGTTCTCCTGCATTCCTTGATTCTGCCCCTTCACGGTTTCTTTTATATCCGGAGATCCGTAACTCCGACTAGGGTGAATCTTTCGCCCAGATTTTTCTCGTAAAGTTAGCTTTCTTGCAGAAAAAGAAGAGTGTCAACCACCTTATGGGTGGCCCAGGAGAGTGTCAGGTGTGCCCAGGGGGGTGGGTGCGCCCCCCTATCTCCTGGCCACCTCGGGCATCGTCTCGAGTTGATTCTTCCTACAGAAAATCCCAAATATTACAAAATAATTCTCCGTCCATTTTAATCCCGTTTGGATTCCGTTTGATATTGGGTTTCTGCGAAACATAAAACATCCAACAGACAGGAACTGGCACTGGGCACTGGATCAATATGTTAGTCCCAAAAATAGTATAAAAAGTTGCCAAAAGTATATGAAAGTTGAATAATATTGGCATGGAACAACCAAAAATTATAGATACGACGGAGACGTATCAGCATCCCCAAGCTTAATTCCTGCTCGTCCTTGAGTAGGTAAATGATAAAAAAGATAAATTTTATGTGGAATGCTACCTAGCATAATTTTGATCGTATGTCTAATCATGGCATATGAATATTAAGACACGAGTGATTGAAAGCAATAGTCTATCATTTGACATAAAAAATCGATAATACTTCGAGCGTACCAATAAAGCAATCATGTCTTTCCAAAACAACAAGGCCAAATCAAGCTTATCCCTACAAAATCATATAGTTTGGCCATGCTTCATTTTCCTCACACAAAAATGCTCCCATCATGCACAACCCCGATGACAAGCCGAGCAATTGGTTCATACTTTTTAACGCGCTTCAGCTTTTTCAACCCTCACGCAATACATGAGTGCAATCCATGGATATAGCACTATAGGTGGAATAGAATATGATGGTGGGGGTTTATATGGAGAAGACAAAAAAAGGGAGAAAGTCTCACATCGACGCGACTAATCAACGGGCTATGGAGATGCCCATCAATTGATATCAATGCGAGGAGTAGGGATTGCCATGCAACGGATGCACTAGAGCTGTAAGTGTATGAAAGCTCAAACTGAAAACTAAGTGGGTGTGCATCCAACTTGCTTGCTCATGAAGACCTAGGGCATTTGAGGAAGCCCATCGTTGGAATATACAAGCCAAGTTCTATAATGAAAATTCCCACTAGTATATGAAAGTGACAACATAGGAGACTCTCTATATGAAGAACTATTGGAAATATGCCCTAGAGGCAATAATAAAATGGTTATTATTATATTTCCTTGTTCACGATAATTGTCTATTGTTCATGCTATAATTGTATTAACTGGAAACCGTAATACATGTGTGAATACATAGACCACAACATGTCCCTAGTGAGCCTCTAGTTGACTAGCTCGTTGATCAATAGATGGTTATGGTTTCCTGACCATGGACATTGGATGTCATTGATAACGGGATCACATCATTAGGAGAATGATGTGATGGACAAGACCCAATCCTAAGCATAGCACAAGATCGTGTAGTTCGTTTGCTAAGAGCTTTTCTAATGTCAAGTATCATTTCCTTAGACCATGAGATTGTGCAACTCCCGGATACCGTAGGAATGCTTTGGGTGTACCAAACATCACAACGTAACTAGGTGGCTATAAAGGTGCACTACATGTATCTCCGAAAGTGTCTGTTGGGTTGGCACGAATCGAGACTGGGATTTGTCACTCCGTATGACGGAGAGGTACTCTGGGCCCACTCAGTATTGCATCATCGTAACGAGCTCAATGTGACTAAGTAGTTAGTCACGGGATCATGCATTACGGAACGAGTAAAGTGACTTGCTGGTAACGAGATTGAACGAGGTATTGGGATACCGACGATCAAATCTCGGGCAAGTAACATACTGATTGACAAAGGGAATTGCATACGGGATTGCTTGAATCCCCACATCGCAGTTCATCCGATGAGATCGTCGTGGAACATGTGGGAGCCAACATGGGTATCCAGATCCCACAGTTGGTTATTGGCCGGAGAGATGTCTCGGTCATGTCTGCATGATTCCCGAACCCGTAGGGTCTACACACTTAAGGTTCGATGACGCTAGGGTTATAGGGAAGAGATGTACGTGGTTAAGGAATGTTGTTCAGAGTCCCAGATGAGATCCCGGACGTCACTAGGAGTTCCGGAATGGTTCGGAGGTAAAGATTTATATATGGGAAGTCCCGTTTTGGACACCGGAAGTGTTCTGGGTGTTATCGGTAACATACCCGGACTACCTGAAGGGTTCGGGGGTCCACCGGGAGGGGCCACCAACCCCAAAGGCCTGCGTGGGTCAAGTGTGGAAGGGACCAGCCCCTAGGTGGGCTGGTGCACCTCCCACAAGAGGCCGAAGGCGCAAGGAAGGTGGTAAGGGGGAAAACCCTAGGCTCAGATGGGCCTACGGCCCACCTAGGGTGCGCCCCCCTCTCTCCCCCTCTGGCCGCCCCCAGATGCATCTAGGGCTGGCCGCCACCCCTAAGGGGGGGAACCCTAGATGGGGGTGTAGTCCCTCCCCTTCCCCTATATATAGTGGGAGTTTTGGGACTGCCAAAGACACGAGTCTCCCTCTCTCTTGGCGCAGCCCTACCCCTCTCCCTCCTCGTCTCTCGCAGTGCTTGGCAAAGCCCTGCTGGAGTTCCACGTTCCTCAATAACCACCACACCATTGTTCTGCTGCTGGATGGAGTCTTCCCCAACCTATCCCTCTCTCCTTGCTAGATCAAGGCACGGGAGACGTCACCGGGCTGCACGTGTGTTGAATGCGGAGGCACCGTTGTTCGGTGCTTAGATCGGATTCGGCCATGATCTGAATCGCTTTGTGTACGACTCCACCGACCGCGTTCTTGCAATGCTTCCGCATTGTGATCTTCAAGGGTATGAAGATGCACTCCCCTCTCTCTTGTTGCTAGCTACTCCATAGATTGTTCTTGGTGATGCGTAGAAAATTTTGAATTTCTGCTACGTTCCCCAACAGTGGTATCAGAGCCAGGTTTATGCGTAGTTTCTATGCACGTGTAGAACGCAAGTTGTTGTGGGCGTCGATTTTGTCAATTTACTTAGCACTACTAGTCGTATCTTGATTCGGCGGCATCGTGAGATGAAGCGGCCCGGACCGACCTTACACGTACGCTTACGTGAGACAGGTTCCACCAACTGACATGCACTAGTTGCATAAGGTGGCTAGCGGGTGTCTGACTCTCCCACTTTAGTCAGATTGGATTCGATGAAAAGGGTCCTTATGAATGGTAAATAGCAATTTGCATATCACGTTGTGGTTTTGGCATAGGTAAGAACCGTTCTTGCTAGAAACCTATAGCAGCCACGAAAAAACTTGCAACAACAATTAGAGAACGTCTAACTTGTTTTTGCAGCATATGCCGTGTGATGTGATATGGCCAAAAGGATGTGATGAATGATATATTTTGTGATGTATGAGATTGATCATGTTCTTGTAATAGGAATCATGACTTGCATGTCGATGAGTATGACAACCGGCAGGAGCCATAGGAGTTGTCTTAATTTATTGTATGACCTGCGTGTCAGTGAATAACGACATGTAATTACTTTACTTTATTGCTAAACCGTTAGCCATAGTAGTAGAAATAATAGTTGGCGAGACAACTTCATGAAGACACGATGATGGAGATCATGGTGTCATGCCGGTGACGAAGGTGATCATGTCGTGCCTCAAGATGGAGATCAAAGGCGCAAGATGATATTGGCCATATCATGTCACTTTATGATTTGCATGTGATGTTTGTCATCTTTACATCTTATTTGCTTAGAACAACGGTAGAATAAATAAGATGATCCCTCACTAAAAATTCAAGAAAGTGTTCCCCCTAATTGTGCACCATTGCGAAAGTTCGTTGTTTCGAAGCACCACGTGATGATCGGGTGTGATAGATTCTAACGTTCACATAAAACGGTTGTAAGCTAGATTTACACATGCGAAACACTTAGGTTGACTTGACGAGCCTAGCATGTACGGACATGGCCTCAAAACACAAGAGACCGAAAGGTCGAACATGAGTCGTATAGTAGATACGATCAACATGGAGATGTTCACCGATGATTACTAGTCCGTCTCACATGAAGATCGGACACGGACTAGTTGACTCGGATCATGTATCACTTAGATGACTAGAGGGATGTCTATCTGAGTGGGAGTTCATTAGATGAACTTAATTATCATGAACATAGTCAAAAGGTCTTTGCAAATTATGTCATAGTTTACGCTTTAGTTCTACTTCTTAAGATATGTTCCTAGAGAAAATTTTAGTTGAAAGTTGATAGTAGGAATTATGCAGACTGGGTCCGTAAACTAAGGATTATCCTCATTGCTGCACAGAAGGCTTATGTCCTTAATGCACCGCTCGGTGTGCTGAACCTCGAGCGTTGTCTGTGGATGTTGCGAACATCTGCCATACACGTTTTGATGACTACGTGATAGTTCAATGCGTAATGTTTAACGGTTTAGAATTGAGGCGCCGAAGCCATTTTAAAACGTCGCGGAACATATGAGATGTTCCAAGAGCTGAAATTGGGATTTCAGGCTCGTGCCCATGTCACGAGGTGTGAGACCTCCGACAAGTTTCTTAAGCCTACAAACTAAGGGAGAAAAGCTCAATCGTTGAGCATGTGCTCAGATTGTCTAAGTACTACAATAGCTTGAATCGAGTGGGAGTTATCTTCCAGATGAGATAGTGATGGTTCTCCAAAGGCACTACCACCAAGCTACTAGAGCTTCGTGATGAACTATGACATATCAGGGATAGACATGATGATCCTTGAGCAATTCGCGATGTTTGACACCGCGAAAGAAGAAATCAAGTAGGAGCATCAATTGTTGATGGTTAGTAAAACCACTAGTTTCAAGAAGGGCAAGGGAAAGAAGGGATACTTCATGAAACGGCAAATCAGTTGCTGCTCCAGTGAAGAAACCTAAGGTCGAACCCAAACCCGAGACTAAGTGCTTCTGTAATGAGGGAACAGTCACTGAAGCAGAACTACCCTAGATACTTGGTAGATGAGAAGGCTGGCAAGGTTGACAGAAGTATGTATTGGACATACATTATATTAAATGTGTACTTTACTGGTACTCCTAGTAGCACCAGGGTATTAAGATACCGGTTCGGTTGCTAAGTGTTAGTAACTCGAAATAAAAGAGCTACGGAATAAACGGAGACTAGCTAAAGGTGAGATGACGATGTGTGTTGGAAGTGTTTCCAAGGTTGATGTGATCAAGCATCACATGCTCCCTCTACCATCGAGATTGGTGTTAAACCTAAATAATTGTTATTTGGTGTTTGCGTTGAGCATAGACATGATTGGATTATGTTTATCGCAATACCGTTATTCATTTAAGGAGAATAATGGTTACTATGTTTATTTGAATAATATCTTCAATGGTCTTGCACCTAAAATGAATGGTTTATTGAATCTCGATCGTAGTGATACACATGTTCATGCCAAAAGATATAAGATAGTAATGATAGTATCACCTACTTGTGGCACTGCCATTTGAGTCAAACTGGTATAAAACGCATGAAGAAGCTCCATGTTGATGGATCTTTTGGACTCACTCGTTTTTGAAAAGTTTGAGACATGCGAACCATGTCTATTAGTATGTACGCATGAAGAAACTCCATGATGATGGATCATTTGGACTCACTTGATTTTGAATCACTTGAGACATGCAAATCATACCACATGGGCAAGATGACTGAAAAGCCTCGTTTTCAGTAAGATGGAACAACAAAGCAACTTATTGGAAGTAATACATTTTGATGTATGCAGTCCAATGAGTGCCGAGGAACGCAATGGATATCGTTATGTTCTTACTTCACAAATGATTTGAGTAGATGCTGAGTATATTTAGTTGATGAAACACAAGTCTGAATTATTGAAAGGTTCAAGTAATTTCAGAGTGAAGTTGAAGATCGTCGTGACAAGAGGATAAAATGTCTATGATATGATCATAGAGATGAGTATCTGAGTTATGAGTTTGGTATACAATTAAGACATTGTGGAAATTGTTTCACAACTAATACCACCTAGAACACCATAGTGTGATGGTGTGTCCGAACATCATAGGTGCACCCTATTGGATATGGTTCATACCATGATGTCTCTTATTGAATTACCACTATCGTTTATGGGTTAGGCATTAGAGACAGCCGCATTCACTTCAAATAGGGCAGCATGTAATTCCGTTGAGATGACAACGTATGAACTATGGTTTAGAGAAACCTAAGCTGTCGGACTGCGAAGCTTATGTGGTAAAAATTTAGCCTGATAAGCTCAAACCCAAAGCGGATAAAATGCATCTTCATAGGACACCCAAAAACAGTTGGGTATACCTCCTAATTCAGATCCTAAAGCAAAAGTGATTGTTTCCATAAACGGGTCCTTTCTCGAGGAAAAGTTTCTCTTAAAAGAATTTTGTGGGAGGATGGTGGAGACTTGATGAGGTTATTGAACCATCACTTCAACTAGTGTGTAGCAGGGCACAGGAAGTTGTTCCTATGGCGTCTACACCAATTGAAGTGACAGCTAATGATAGTGATTATGAAACTTTAGATCAAGTCACTACCAAACCTCGTAGGTCGACAAGGATGCGTACTACTTCAGAGTGGTACGTAATCCTGTCTTGGAGGTCATGTTGCTAGACAACAATGAACCTACGAGCTATGGAGAAGCAATGGTGGGCCCGGATTCCGACAAATGGCTCGAGGCCATAAAATTCGAGAGAGGATCCATGTATGAAAACAAAGTATAGACTTTGGACGAACTACTTGATGGTCGTAAGGCTATTGGGTACAGATGGATTTTAAAAGGAAGACGGACAATGATGGTAAGTATCACCATTAAGAAAGCTCGACTTGTCGTTAAGACGTTTTCCGACAAGTTCAAGGAGTTGACTGCGATGAGACTATCTCATTCGTAGTGATGCTAAGAGTCTGTTAGAATTATATTAGCAGTTACTGCATTATTTATGAAATCTTGCAGATAGGATGTCAAAACATTGTTTCCTCGACGATTTTCTTGAGGAAAGGTTGTATGTGATACGACCAGAAGGTTTTGACAATCCTGAAAGATGCTAACAAGTATGCAAAGCTCTAGCAATCCTTCTAAGGACTTGAGTAAGCATCTCAGAGTTGGAATATACGCTTTGATGAGATGATCAAAGATTTTGGGTTTATACAAAGTTTATGAGAAACTTGTATTTCCAAAGAAGTGAGTGGGAGCACTATAGAATTTCTGATGAGTATATGTTGTTGACATATTGTTGATCAGAAATGATGTAGATTTTCTGGAAAGCATATAGGGTTATTTGAAAAGTGTTTTTCAATGGAAAACCTAGATTAAGCTGCTTGAACATTGAGCATCAAGATTCTATAAGGATAGATCAAGATCGCTTGATAGTACTTTCAAACGAACACATACCGTGACAAGATTTTGAAGGAGTTCAAAATAGATCGGCAAAGAAGGAGTTCTTGGCTGTGTTATAAGGTGTGAGTATTGAGTAAGACTCAAGACCTGACCATGGCAGAATAGAGAGAAAGGATGAAGGTCGTCCCCTATGCTTTAGACGTAGGCTCTACAATATTGCTATGTACCGCACCTGAAATGTGCCTTGCCATGAGTCAGTCAAGGGGTACAAGTGTGATCCAGGAATGGATCACATGACAGTGGTCAAACTTATCCTTAGTAACTAGTTGACTAAGGAATTTTCTCGATTATGGAGGTGGTAAAAGAGTTCGTCGTAAAGGGTTACGTCGATGCAAACTTTGACACTAATCCGGATGACTCTGAGTAGTAAACCGGATTCGTATAGTAGAGAAGTTGTTTGGAATAGCTCCAAGTAGTGCATGGAAGCTGCATCTACAAGATGACATAGAGATTTGTAAAGCACACACGGATCTAAAAGGTTCAGACCCGTTGACTAATAACCTCTCTCACAAGTGAGATATGATCAAACCCCATGGGTGTTGAATTCATTACAATCACATAGTGATGTGAACTAGATTATTGACTCTAGTGCAAGTGGGAGACTATTGGAAATATGCCCTAGAGGCAATAATAAGATGGTTATTATTATATTTCCTTGTTCACGATAATTGTTTATTGTTCATGCTATAATTGTATTAACTGAAAACCGTAATACATGTGTGAATACATAGACCACAACATGTCCCTAGTGAGCCTCTAGTTGACTAGCTCGTTGATCAATAGATGGTTATGGTTTCCTGACCATGGACATTGGATGTCATTGATAACGGGATCACATCATTAGGAGAATGATGTGATGGACAAGACCCAATCCTAAGCATAGCACAAGATCGTGTAGTTCGTTTGCTAAGAGCTTTTCTAATGTCAAGTATCATTTCCTTAGACCATGAGATTGTGCAACTCCCGGATACCGTAGGAATGCTTTGGGTGTACCAAACATCACAACGTAACTAGGTGGCTATAAAGGTTCACTACAGGTATCTCTGAAAGTGTCTGTTGGGTTGGCACGAATCGAGACTGGGATTTGTCACTCCGTATGACGGAGAGGTACTCTGGGCCCACTCGGTATTGCATCATCATAATGAGCTCAATGTGACTAAGTAGTTAGTCACGGGATCATGCATTACGGAACGAGTAAAGTGACTTGCCGGTAACGAGATTGAACGAGGTATTGGGATACCGACGATCGAATCTCGGGCAAGTAACATACTGATTGACAAAGGGAATTGCATACGGGATTGCTTGAATCCCCACATAACGGTTCATCCGATGAGATCATCATGGAACATGTGGGAGCCAACATGGGTATCCAGATCCCGCAGTTGGTTATTGGCCGGAGAGATGTCTCGGTCATGTCTGCATGATTCCCGAACCCGTAGGGTCTACACACTTAAGGTTCGATGATGCTAGGTTATAGGGAATAGATGTATGTGGTTAAGGAATGTTGTTCAGAGTCCCAGATGAGATCCCAGACGTCACTAGGAGTTCCGGGATGGTCCGGAGGTAAAGATTTATATATGGAAGTCCCGTTTTGGACACCGGAAGTGTTCTGGGCGTTATCGGTAATGTACCGGGACCACCTGAAGGGTTTGGGGGTCCACCGGGAGGGGCCACCAACCCCAGAGGCCTGTGTGGGTCAAGTGTGGAGGGACCAACCCCTAGGTGTGCTGGTGCGCCTCCCACAAGAGGCCCAAGGTGCAGGGAAGGGGGGAAGGGGGAAAACCCTAGGCTCAAATGGGCCTAAGGCCCACCTAGGGTGCGCCCCCCCCCCTCTCTCCCCCTCTGGACGCCCCCCCCAGATGCATCTAGGGCTGGCCGCCACCCCTAAGGGGGGGAACTCTAGATGGGGGCGCAACCCCTCACCTTCCCCTATATATAGACCCTATATATAGTGGGGGTTTTGGGGCTGCCAGAGACATGAGTCTCCCTCTCTCTTGGCGCAGCCCTACCCCTCTCCCTCCTCGTCTCTCGTAGTGCTTGGCGAAGCCCTGCTGGAGTTCCACTCTCCTCAATCACCACCACGCTATTGTGCTGCTGCTGGACGGAGTCTTCCCCAACCTCTCCCTCTCTCCTTGCTGGATCAAGGCACGAGAGACGTCACCGGGCTGCACGTGTGTTGAACACAGAGGCACCGTTGTTCGGTGCTTAGATCAGATTCGGCTGCGATCTGAATCTCTTCGTGTACGACTCCACCGACCGCGTTCTTGCAACGCTTCCGCATCGCGATCTTCAAGGGTATGAAGATGCACTCCCCTCTCTCTTGTTGCTAGCTACTCCATAGATTGATCTTGGTGATGCGTAGAAAATTTTGAATTTCTGCTACGTTCCCCAACTAGAACATGGTGCTACTCTGAAGCACAAGTGTGGAAAAAGGATAGTAACATTGCCCCTTTTCTTTTCCTTTTTTCTTTTTTTCTTTTTTTGGGTGGGCTTCTTTGGCCCCCTTTTTTATTTAGGCTTCTTTGGCCTTTCCTTTTTTTTCCTTTTTTTCATGGGGCAATGCTCTATAATGATGATCATCACACTTTTATTTACTTACAACTCAATATTACAACTCGATACTAGAACAAGATATGACTATATATGAATGCTTCCGGCGGTGTACCGGGATGTGCAATGATCTAGCATAGCAATGACATCAAAAAACGGACAGGACATGAAAACATCATGCTAGCTATCTTACGATCATGCAAAGCAATATGACAATGAATGCTCAAGTCATGTATATGATGATGATGGAAGTTGCATGGCAATATATCTCGGAATGGCTATGGAAATGCCATGATAGGTAGGTATGGTGGCTGTTTTGAGGAAGATATAAGGAGGCTTATGTGTGATAGAGCGAATCAAATCACGGGGTTTGGATGCACCGGCGAAGTTTGCACCGACTCTCAAGGTGAAAAAGGGCAATGCACGGTACCGAAGAGGCTAGCAATGATGGAACAGTGAAAGTGCGTATAATCCATGGACTCACATTAGTCATAAAGAACTCATATACTTATTGCAAAATTTTATTAGCCCTCGAACCAAATTACTACTATGCATGCCCCTAGGGGGATAGATTGGTAGGAAAAGACCATCGCTCGTCCCCGACCACCACTCATAAGGAAGACAATCAAAGAAACACCCCATGCTTCAAATTTGTCACACAACAGTTACCATACGTGCATGCTACGGGACTTGCAAACCTCAACACAAGTGTCTCTACAATCCACAACCACCCACTAGCATGACTCTAATATCACCATCTTTATATCGCAAAACTATTGCAAGGAATCAAAAATATCATATTCAGCGATCTACAAGTTTATGTAGGATTTTATGACTAACCATGTGAATGACCAATTCCTGTCATCTCTCTAAATAGATATAAGTGAAGCAAAAGAGTTTCATTCTCTCTACAAAATATATGCCCACGCTCTAACATATATAAGTGAAGCAAAAGATCATTCTACAAATGGCGGTTTTCTAAGTAAAGATAAACAGGCAATCCAAACTTCAAATGATATAAGTGAAGCACATGAAGCATTCTATAAAGCCATACTAAAAAGATTTAAGTGAAGTGCAATGAGCATTCTATAAATCAACCAAGGACTATCTCATACCAGCATGGTGCATAAAAGAAAAATGAAAACTAAATGCGAAAGACGCTCCACGACTTGCACATATCGCATGAACGAAACGAATATGAAAACATACCGATACTTGTTGAAGAAAGAGGGGATGCCTTCCGGGGCATCCCCAAACTTAGACGCTTGAGTCTCCTTGAATATTTACTTGGGGTGCCTCGGGAATCCCAAGCTTGAGCTCTTGCCTCTCTTCCTTTTCCTCATATCGAGACATCCTCGCTTAGACACTTCATCCACACAAAACTTCAACAGAAAACTCGGTAAGATCCGTTAGTATAATAAAGCAAATCACTATTCTAAGTACTGTTGCAGACCAATTCATATTTTGTTTTTGCATTGTGTCTACTGTAATATAACTTTTACATGGCTTAATCCACTGATATAAATTGATAGATTCATCAAAACAAGCAAACTATGCATCAAAAACAGAATCTGTCAAAAACAGAACAGTCTGTAGCAATCTAAACATTTACCATACTTATGGTACCTCAACAATTCTACCAAAATTAGGAAAAATAAACAAGTTTTACAGAAAGTCAGTGCAATAAGAATCAGAACCGTTTGATGTTCCAGTTAAAAATGTAAAATCACGCACTACAGTCAAAGTTTCTGTCCTGCACCGTACAAACCAACAAGCATCATAAACATCCTAAAGGCAAACCTTAGAACATTATTTTTATAATACAATGGATTTGTACAAGGGGATAATTATTTTTGATGAAAATTTTCTGTAATCAAGATTCACAAAGTTTCCGTGAGCATGAACAAAGTTCAAGGCTAGCTACCACTTCAACAATGCTTGTCTTTCTCACTTTCACTTTCCTTTTTGAAAAGTTTCTAGGTTCCCCTCTTTATTTTTTTTGTTTTTTGACTATGTAAAAGCACTTAACAGAAATAAATGGCTCTCTAAAACTTCCGGGTTGTCTCCCTGGCAGCGCTTTCTTTAAAGCCATTAAGCTAGGCATATAGTGCTTAAGTAATGAATCCACCCGGATCCCAAGTTATATCAAAGCCAAT
The DNA here is from genome assembly GCF_018294505.1 of Triticum aestivum. Taxonomy (NCBI): domain Eukaryota; kingdom Viridiplantae; phylum Streptophyta; class Magnoliopsida; order Poales; family Poaceae; genus Triticum; species Triticum aestivum. The sequence continues at coordinate 538,143,248 of NC_057795.1, forward strand.
TTTAATTAACAATGATTTGTAATTTAGTAGTGAGCACAAAAGTAACATATATCAAGCAATGACGAAGTCTAACTCTCTTCCTATGCATTGGCATGTCATAAAAGAACAATGCATGCACACATAGTAAAGGCCAATGCATAGTATAAGCAGTTTCTTGCAATTTTATCATATTGGAAACATAGAGAGGTGGAGATATAGTTCCTCTCTCATAATAATTGCAAGTAGGAGCAGCAAGCACATGCATATTATATCTATCAAAATTATCATGTGCAACGGTAAAAGGCAACCAATCAGTATAATCCTTAATAAGCACAAACTTCTCTGATATAGTGTAGTTGGGAGAATTCAAAAAGATAATAGGACTATCATGCATGGGTGCAATAGCAACAATTTCATGTTTAACATAAGGAACTATAGCAAGTTCATCTCCATAAGCATAATTCATATTGGCATCTTGGCCACAAGCATAGCAAGCATCATCAAAAAGGGGTATTTCAAGAGAATCAACGGGATCATAGAAATCATCCTTCGGTAAGCACGAAGGGGAATTAAACAATGTATGAGTTGAAGAGTTACTCTCATTAGAAGGTGAGCATGGGTGATCAATCCGTTCTTCCTCCTTTTGTTCTTCGCTCTCGTCATCATCTTTTTCATTCAATGAGCTTACAGTTTCATCAATTTCTTCTTCCATAGCTTCCTGCAAAATATTAGTCTCTTCCTGGACAGCGGGGCATTTCTCAATAAGTGCATTAATATAGTAATTGTATTCATATTTTTCATAGCAATATCTAAGTATAGCAAGATTTTCAGGCCTATAAACATCATCATCAAAAGCTTCATACCTTTCAAACAAAGATTCAATTTCATAAGCAGCCTTAAAAGCAACAAATTCTTCTATTTGTTCCACATCATAGTAATCATATATACCATTATCATAAGAAGCTAAGGTTTCATTATCATTAAATTTGCATGAAAAGCGAAGGTGTGGAGCCTTCATCCTAGAGCAACAAGTAATATCATATCTCAAGCATAGATCCCGGGCATACCAACGCAACATAATAAATTGGTCCAATAATAGTTTCCCCTTTTGTGTCGAGCGATAATCCCTAAAGTATTCATGTTGATCCAACGTATCTCCCATTATAAAGTTGAATCGGGTTTTCTCAGGATTATCAAAGTAGTACATAATATCTTTCACATAATGAGAATCGAGGGTTTTAGGAGTTACCCCATCTCCATGAGTAGCAAGTACACCTAATTTTTTTGGTATTTTGCATTCCATATCCATAACTAAAGATAGAGAATAACTTAGAACAGCAAATAAAAATTACTTAGTGATAAAGCAAACAAGCACACACGAGAATATTCACCCCACACTATGACTCCCCGGCAATGGCGCCAGAAAAAGGTCTTGATAACCCGCAAGTATACAGGATAGTTGTAGCCTCTTTCGATAAGTAAGAGTGTCGAACCCAACAAGGAGCTAAAGGTAGAACAAATACTCTCTCAAGTCCTATCGACCACTGATACGACTCTACGCACGCTTGACGTTTGCTTTACCTAGAACAAGTATGAAACTAGTAGTACTTTGTAGGTGTTGTTGGATAGGTTTGCAAGATAATAAAGAACGCGTAAATAAAAGCTAGGGGCTGTTTAGATAAAGATACAATAAAGTAAATAAAGCGAGTGTGGAAAAGTGGTGGTAGGAGTTGTGAAAGTGTCCCTAAGCAATTGACTACGTTACTAGACCGGTAATCACTATTGCAATTCTATTTGAGGGAGAGGCATAAGCTAACATACTTTCTCTACTTGGATCATATGCACTTATGATTGGAACTCTAGCAAGCATCCGCAACTACTAAAGATTCATTAAGGTAAAACCCAACCATAGCATTAAAGCATCAAGTCCTCTTTATCCCATACGCAACAACCTACTTACTCGGGTTTGTGTTTCAGTCACTCACGCAACCTACTATAAGCGAATCATGAACGCATTGCAACACCCTCCAGCGGGAATCCCTCACGCTTGCGCGACACGGAGGGCACCATAGGACAGCACCAATAATAAAACATGCAACTCAAACCAATCGTAGCAATTCATCAATCACCGATAGGACAACAGAAATCTACTCAGACATCATAGGATGGTAACACATCATTGCATAATAATATGAAGCATAAAGCACCATGTTCAAGCAGAGGGTACAGCGGGTTGTGGGAGAGTGGACCGCGAAATATAGATGGGGGAAGGTGATGGAGATGTTGGTGAAGATGGCGGAGGTGTTGGTGAAGATCGCGGTGATGATGATGGCCCCCGACAGCGCTCCGGCGCCACCGGAAGCAAAGGGGAGAGAGGCCCCCTTCTTCTTATTCTTCCTTGACCTCCTCCCTAGATGGGAGAAGGTCTTCCCCTCTGGTCCTTGGCTCCCATGTCTTGGGAGGGGCGAGAGCCCCTCCGAGATTGGATCTATCTCTCTGTTTCTGCATTCTGTAATTCTGCCCTTGCATCATTTCCTTTATATCTGGAGATCTGTAACTCCAATTGGATTGAAACCTTTGCCCAGATTGTTCTCCAAAAATTAGCTTTCTTGAGGCCAAAGCAGGTCATCAACCGCCTTACAGGTGGCCCACGAGGGTGGGGGACGCGCCCACTTTAAGTGGGCGTGGGCCCCTATCTCGTGGCCACCTCGGGCATCGTCTCGCATTGATCATTCCTCCCAAAAATCACAAATACTCCAAAATAATTCTCCGTCCGTTTTTATCCCTTTTGGACTCCGTTTGATATAGGGTTTCTGCGAAACATAAAACATGCAACAGACAGGAACTGGCACTGGGCACTGGATCAATATGTTAGTCCCCAAAAATAGTATAAAAAGTTGCCAAAGGAATATGAAAGTTGTAGAATATTAGCATGGAACAATCAAAAATTATAGATACGACGGAGACGTATTAGGTATGAACCTCCCAGAAGGGGCCGAGTTATACCACTGGCATCTTATCAATGAAGATGGTGGGTCATAGCAAGCCCATTGACGGCCCAAGACCCAGAGGCGACTTAAGGCCCAAGAGGATGAACCGCCATAGGTATGACTTGCATTGTAAGGCAAGTTTAGTTAGTCACCGAGCCAGACACGTTGTGTATGAGCCGGGACTCTGTAAGCCATCGGGTATCAACCTGTGTATATAAAGGGACGACCCGGCGGCGAGATAGGGGAAAGAAAGAAGAGATTGAGAACTAGGTCAAGCGTATTCGCTCCCTGGTAACCGAAGCCCAAGCAATAACGCCCTACACTAGATTAGGCCTTTACCTCCACCACGAGGGGCTGAACCAGTATAAATTCTCTGTGTCCCTTGTCCCATTTAACGCCTTCAAGCTAACTACGTCGCGATGGCTCCACACCTAAGTCCTTACGCTAGGGCATCTGACGTGACAATTCCACGACACTACTCATGCTTGCACTCATTGTTGGTTAATCTTAATGCATGTTCATGACTGTGTCGCTCTCTAGTTGGTCGCTTCCCAGTCTCTTTCTAGCCTTCACTTGTACTAAGCGAGAATACTGCTTGTGCATCCACTTCCATAAAACCCAAAGTTGTTCCATATGAGTCCACCATACCTACCTATATGTGGTATTTACATGTCGTTCCAAGTAAATTTGCATGTGCCAAACTCCAAACCCTCAAATGAAATTATGTTTTGTATGCTCGTATAGCTCATGTATCAACTAGAGTTGTCTATATCTTCCATGCTAGGTGGGTTATTCTCACGATGAGTGGACTCTTCTCATCATTCACGAGAAAATGACCGGTAACCAGGATGCCCAGTCCCATGCTCAAATCAAATCAAAATAATTGCAAACAAAACTCCCCCGGGATTGTTGTTAGTTGGACGGTACCCGTTGTTTCGGACCAGTCGTGGAATGTGCTTGTTGGTGGTGGGGGAGTATAAACTTTACCATTCTGTTTGGAAACCGCCTATAATGTATGTAGCATGGAAGATATCAAGATCTCTTAGTTGTTATGTTGACAATGAAAGTATGCCACTCAAAATATTATTTATCTCTGTTCCAAAACTCGAGCTCTGGCACCTCTGCAAATCCATGCTTCCCTCTGCGAAGGGCCTATCTATTTACTTTTATGTTGAGGCATCATCCTCTTATAAAAAAAGCACCCGTTGGAGAGCACCACTTCCATTTGTATGCATTGTTATTAATTGATATTGAGTATGACTGTGACTGGATCTCTTTTGCCATGAATTATAATGTCTAGTCAGTCCTTGATCTTCAGGGGTGCTCTGCATTTATGTTTTGCGGTCTCAGAAAGGGCAAGCGAGATACCATCTTGTTATATCATATCATGATTGTTTTGAGAAAGTGTTGTCATCTGAGATTTATTATTATTACTCGCTAGTTGATTATGCCATTGATATGAGTAAATGTGAGACCTAAGTGTTATTGTGAATATGGTTAGTTCATAATCTTTGCTGAAAACTAGATTGCTGGCTTTACATATTTGCAACGACAAGATCAAACAGAGTTTGTAAAAGTTTTTCTTTATCACTTTCAATTTGTCAACTGAGTTGCTTGAGGACAAGCAAAGGTTTAAGCTTGGGGGAGTTGATACTTCTTCAACGTATCTACTTTTCCAAACACTTTTGCCCTTATTTTGGACTCTAATTTGCATGATTTGAGTGGAACTAACCCGGATTTACGCAGTTTTTAGCAGAATTGCCATGGTGTTATTTTTGTGCAGAAACAAAAGTTCTCGAAATGACCTGAAACTTCACGGAGTCGTGTTTTGGAATTAATAAAAAATACTAGCGAAATAATCAACATAAGGGGGCCCACACCCTATCCACGAGGGTGGAGGGCGCCCCCCTAGGGCGTGGCCCCCTGCCTCGTCGGCCCCCTGGACCTCCACCGACCTCAACTCCAACTCCATATATTCATGTTCGGGGAGAAAAAATCAGAGAGAAGGATTCATTGCATTTTACAATACGGAGCCATCGCCAAGCCTTGTTCTTCCTCGAGAAGGCAGATCTGGAGTCCGTTCGGGGCTCCGGAGAGGGGAATCCGTCGCCATCGTCATCATCAACCATCCTCCATCACCAATTTCAGGATGCTCACCGCCGTGCGTGAGTAATCCCATCGTAGGCTTGTTGGACGGTGATGGGTTGGATGAGATTTACCATGTAATCGAGGTAGTTTTATTAGGGCTTGATCCCTAATATCCATTATGTTCTAAGATTGATGTTGCTATGACTTTGCCATGCTTAATGCTTGTCACTAGGGCCCGAGTGCCATGATTTCAGATCTGAACCTATTACGTTTCTGTGAATATATGAGTGTTCTTGATCCTATCTTGCAAATTATAGTCACCTACTACGTGTTATGATCCGGCAAACCCCAGAGTGACAATAGTCGGGACACTTCCCGGTGATGACTGTAGTTTGAGGAGTTCATGTATTCACTAAGTGTTAATATTTTGGTCCAGTACTCTATTAAAAGGAGGCCTTTTTTATTTATATTAAAAGGAGGCCTTAATATCTCTTAGTTTCCAATAGGACCCCGCTGCCACGGGAGGGTAGGACAAAAGATGTCATGCAAGTTCTTTTCCTTAAGCACGTATGACTATATTCAAAATACATGCCTACATTACATTGATGAACTGGAGCTAGTTCTGTGTCACCCTATATTATAATTGGTGCATGATGAATTGCATCCGACATAATTATTCAACATTGATCCATTGCCTACGAGCTCGTTTCATATTGATCCTTCTTAGTTACTTTTTTGTTGTCACTGTTACGATTGCTACAAAACTGCTACTGTTATTTTTGTCACCGTTACCGTTACTTCCATACTACTTTGCTACTAAATACTTTGCTGCGGATATTAAGTCTTTCAGGTGTGGTTGAATTGACAACTCAGCTGCTAATACTTGAGAATATTCTTTGGCCTCCTTGTGTTGAATCAATAAATTTGGGTTTGAATACTCTACCCTCGAAAACTATTGCGATCCACTATAGTTGTGGGTTATCAGTGAGCGGCTTGCCGGACTTAAGGAAGACAAAAGGACCCGCTGCGGCCGACTATACACTAGTATAGTGTATCTGTGTCGTGGGAGTGGAGCTCCGCACAACCGTACGTGCTTAGTTTTACCTTTTTAGTTAAAATATCTTCAAAACATAACCGTTTTTTGTCCAGTTTGTAAAAAATTCGTCATGGTTATATGAAATTTGATCATGTTTGCATGAATTTCATCCGGTTTGCAGAAAAGGAATTTGAAGTATATGCGGCTAACGTTGGATGACGTCCTCCCGCATCCGTGTCAGCGGACTGGTCCCTCTGTCCGCGAACGGATACGGGTGAAAATTTGCAGGTCGCCGTTGGAGATGCCCTAACATATGCATTACTCCCCTCTATGAGTAGTTTAAGCAGACCTTTGAATGCCGATCGAGCTGATTGCTCGGGCCACAAAAGCTTAGATTTCCACTCTGGATGGACCAATGGCGCCACAAGTGTAGGTGCTCGGTCGGTTTAATTATATCTGTACCATCCAGCCGGCTGAGTGAACCAGATAATCGTAAAGGGAAATGAAATGGATCAAGTTGGTAAAGTGCTAATGGCCTTCGGTGGTGCATGCATGGTGCGTTTGTTGTATTCCTACTGGTCTGTTTCCTGTGTGAAGCTGCATGGAGATCCTGGGCGATCATTTGGTGGGGGCAAGAGTATCCATAGCTGAAGTTAGCAAACCCGGACCCCTAAACGCGCGTGGACAAGCCCGATCAGTGCTCGGACATGTTCGTTTTGAGTCCATTGTTTGTCCATGCAGTCATACTTTTTATTATTCTCCTTATATATCTGGTCACTTATATATGATTGATGAAGATAAGGAGAGAAAAAAAAGAAAGAATAAAGAGAAAATTTGGTCTGTGTGTCATACATGACGGACTGACCGAGCGCGTCGATGAGCCCTCATATCCTTCATAAATTTGGTCTCAATATGCGGGTTCGCGGACAGCCGAACGTAAAGTGATGATATGAAGGGTTCGGTTAGGTTTTCTTTTTCTTTTTCTTTCCTGTCCGGTCGCACCGAGCACGTTCATAGGCGTTTGAGAAGGAATTGAGGAGGATGTCCATAGATTCTCTAATAGTTGCTAATTTTACATCTTTACTACAGAACAACATATTCTACGTAAAAGGTTCTCAGAGGCTAAAACGTTGAATTTAGTGAGGAAATTGCTTTGAGTGTATGCTCAGCATCTGCGGAACGCATCTACGATTGGCTGTGTTAAAAAAGGTGAGAAAAAACACCAAAAACAATTGATTTCTTGAACTGTCGCCGTTCCAGGAGCACTTTTCGTTGAGTGGACCAGTTTCAGGAATAAGTACGTTACCAAGAGAATGAGAGTCAGATTGCTCCGGCCCAATGAGGCTCAAACAGGCCCATATGTACAGTAGTTCGTCTATGCTTGTCCTAAAAAAAACAGTTCGTCTATGCCTTCTCCTCTTCGAGAACTGTTCCTCCACGCCAGCTTGATGTGATCTCAGTTTATCACAGCACACAAAAGCTACACAAAATGCAGAGTGGTTTACCAGATGATCCATACACAAACGAAACTTATTCTATAAAAATAAACTGAATTAGGCCTCCATTTGATTCATACGATAGGAATGTATTATAAAAATAAAAAGTTATATGAATTGAGATAACATGTATATCAAATCCTTTAGGCTTGTTCGGTTGCAACAATTGAAGGGGATTGAAGTGGATTAAGTTCCATACAAGTCAAAATCTCACTGAATCCCCTCCAAACCTCTTCAATCCCCTCAAGAAGAGGTTTAACCGGACAAGGCCTTAAGAAGAAAATATGCCATTTGTTTTTTTACCATTAGATGTAAGCTAATGTCCCTTGAATGTGAAGTATAGAAACCAAATCTATATTGGAATATGAATCCAATTCGCGCAAACCAAAAGGCTCGAATGGATACATGAATTCTATCATATAAAAGGTCTACAAAATCCCCGTAAATCAAAGGAGGCCTTAGCTTACTAATACATGCGGCTGATTGCATGGTTCATGCTTACCTAAACAAGCTAGTCTCGGCATTCTAATGTGGGAAACATTGGTTCTCTCTCAACCCTTCTCTCCCCCTCAACCTTTGAGAGTCACCTTCAAGCTCTCAGGCATCGGCCGATCTCGTATCCTTTTTGTCGGTGTCGCTGGCCAGAGTCAAGATCGGGGAGAATCTCGGTGCCTGTCTGCAAATACTAGTAGTTGTGGATTGGAATTTTCTCATTGTGGTATTTGGTGTCTGTAGATGGGTTTGGTCCTGCCGGAGCAGGTGAGTTGCTCCATGTGGCTTGCAATTTTTTCATTGCACCCCGGCATATAGATTCGAGGGCCATGGCGTTGTTGGGGAACGTTGCATGGGAAACACAAAATTTCCTACGAACACCCAAGATCCAATCTAGGATATGACCATCTACGAGAGGAGAGATTGGATCTACATACCCTTGTAGATCGCTAAGCGGAGGCGTTAAGAAATGCAGTTGATGTAGTCGAACGTCTTCGCGATCGAATCACGATCCGTCCCGCGAACTTCCGATCCAAGTGCTGAACGGATGGCACCTCCGTGTTCAACACAAATACGACTTGATGATGCCTTCACCTCCTCGATCCACCGAGCAATGGTGAAGTAGTAGCTCGAGTTCTCCGGCAGCACGACGGGTGGTGGCGGTGGTGGTGGCGGAATCTTAGCAGAGCTTCACTAAGCACTACGGAGAGGAAGAGGGATGCGAGGGAGAGGAGAGGTTGCGCCGTGGCGAAGCGATGTGTTCAAGGGTTGCGGCTGCCCTCTCTCTACCTCTCTATATATAGGGGAAGGGAGGAGGGAGTGGCGCCCCTAGGGTTGGGGCGGCGGCCAGGGCAGATGGGATCTCCCCCAGGGTGACTTGCCCCCCAAGCCAGGTGGAGGGAACCCTCGGGGGGGCGCCCCACCTCTCCTGATTACGTGGGAAAGAGTGAGGGGGGAGCACATACCCTTAGTGGGATGGTTTGCCCCCTCCCATTGGCCAATGGGGCCCCCAACACTTGCCCCCCCCCCCCCCCCCCCCGAAACCCCTTTCGGTGACACTGGTCATCACCCGATACCCCCAGAACAATTCCGGACTCTAATACCATTCGTCCAATATATCGATCTTCACCTCCGCACCATTCCGGAGTTCCTTGTCACGTCTGGGATCTCATCCGGGACTCCGAACAACCTTCGGTAACCACCATAATGGCTCAACTATACTTATATCGTCACCAAATGTTAAGTGTGTAGACCCTGCGGGGTCGAGAACTATGCAGACATGACTGATACACCTTTACGGTCAATAACCAATAGCGGGACCTAGATGCCCATATTGGTTCCCACATATTCTACGAAGATCTTATCGGTCGAACCTCAATGTCAAGGATTCTGCTAATCCCGTATGCAGTTCCCTTTGTCTATCGGTATGTCACTTGCCTAGGATTCGATCATCGGTATCTCCATACCTAGTTCAATCTCTTTACCGGCAAGTCTCTTTACTCGTTCCGTAATACAAGATCTCGTGACTAACTCATTAGTCACATTGCTTGCAAGCTTCTTGTGATGTTGTACTACCGAGAGGGCCCAGAGATACCTCTCCATCATACAGAGTGACAAATCCCAGTCTTGATCCATGCCAACTCAACAGACAGCCTCGGAGATACTTGTAGAGCCCCTTTATAGTCACCCAGTTACGTTGCGATGTTTGGTACACGCAAGGTATTCCTCCGGTGTCAGTCAGTTGCATGATCTCATGGTCATAGGAATATATATACTTGACATGCAGAAAACGATAGCAATAAACTTGATACGATCATATGCTATGTTTATAGTTTGGGTCTTGTCCATCACATCATTCTCCTAATGATGTGATACAATTATCAAAATGACAACTCATGTCCATGGCTAGGAAACCATAGCCATCTTTGATGAACGAGCTAGTCTAGTAGAGGCTCACTAGGGACACGTTGTTGTCTATGTATCCACACATGTATCTGAGTTTCCGATCAATACAATTCTAGCATGAATAATAAACGATTATCATGAACAGGGAAATATGATAATAACCAATTTATTATTGCGTTTAGGGCATATTTCCAACAGGCGTTGCTCCTGTTGTTCTTCTTTCGCGGCCATGGAAGTGGAAGAGAAGAGTAGCTTAGGGCGATGTCAGTTCACATTTTAGCTGTTAAGGCATTTTGATCCTTGACTTCAGTCCCGACGGTGTTTGGATCACGGCAACCGACCTCTGCTTGCTCACACCGTCTGGTCGAATGGCGACAACTTGGCAATGTGGCCTCTTTACCTCCCGGCACAAAAACCAAATGGGAGGTTGTAGACCTTGGCGTGGGTGTGGCGGCAAGTTCCCCGACCCGGTTCTCAGGGACTAAATTCCTATCAAGCTTTCTAATCTGGGGTCCTTTTCATAAAAAATGAGGATTTTTTGTGCCTTGTTGTTAGTTTGGGGTCCTGGTGCTCGCAGTAAATTGTAAGGGCATCTCCAATACCGTGCAGCAAACCAGACACATCAAATATCCACGGAACATTCGGATGCAGACAACAGTTAGGTAAGAGGCCATCTAACCTGGTGCACCAAATGCCCGCCCCTATTTATTCCTATCTCCAGAGCACACAAAAGAATTAAAGATAAATATCATCATTTGTTCATAATCGTGTTGCGCAAATATTCCAATGCAACAATAATTCAAATATAAATACTATTATACTTCAAACATGAAGTTTTCCAATAAAATAGTTTACATTTGAAAATTCAATTAATTGCCTCATGCATCATCATCGTTTCATCCTCACTTGACGAGAAGTATCAATGAACACGGTGTAGAAGTACTTCTCGTCCACATCCATGATGTTGCTTCACAGTAAACAACAACATGTCAATAGATTTGGCTACGACATTTGGCCGAACATTTGCTGGGCATGTCCGCCATGGACACAAATGTGCAGGGCGGAGGGTACCTGGGCGACGCCCAGACCAGGGGTGGAAGGAAGGCGTAGGCGTCCAGTTAGAGCGACGGAGGTCCAACAAGGCTTAGGCGGCAGAGTGAGTGGTACAACAACGGTGTCGGTCTCAGACTACGCGGATAGAGAGCAAGGGGAGGGGCAAAGTGAGAAAATCGAGGCTCGGGTGAGATTTTTGTGTGGGCTGTGAGTGTCAAAGGCCTACGTGAAGGATGTCTGAATGTGTGCAAACTTCCTCCGATTTTTCTTCCGGTTTATGAAATTTCTGATGTTTGGACCACACTGCGGATGTCTGATGCACGGCGTTGGATGACCTAACGTGTTCCATGTCATGGACCTGACATTTGTGGGCTTTTATGCACATATCTGGAGCTGCCCTAACGTAGCGTTTCGGGGTCCTTCCGGACCCTTCTTTGTGTTAAAAAAAGATGGGATAGGTGAATAGCTGCCTAATTGGCACGCGTGGCAGCCACCAGCTGGGTACATACTACATCGGTCCTGGTTTATTGGTCCTTTTTGTATTTTATGCCAAACTTTGACCTTAACTTTAACTAATAAAATATTAATGCCCAAAAAATAATATCATAAAAATTATATTCAAATACGAATTAAATGATATAAATTTTCGTGACATGCACTAACATTTTGTTAGTTAAATTTATGGTCAAAAGTTGACACAAAATACAAAGAGGACCAGTAAACCAGAGGTAGTAGTACATAGTACCTCCGTCCTGGTTTTTTGTCCTCTTCGTTTGACCATGCATAGACTGATAAAATTTTGATGCATGTCTAAAAAATTATATCATTGGAATTTGAATATATTTTGCAACGCTACTATTTTTTGGGACGTGCATTAACATTTTGTTAATTAAACCAATGGTTAAAATCTAGCATAAAATACTAAGGGGACCGAGGGAGGTAGTAGGTACTCCCTCCTTTCCAAAATGTAAGGCGCGGTTTGACTTTTCTGATCTTCGTTACATAACTTTGACTAAGATTTTCATGTACTCTATGTCTATAAAATTAGTATACATACATATGAAATAAAATTGTTCTGCAAGACAAATACGATGATGCCATTTATACGTGTTCAATCCATATACATTGATATATATTAGTGGTCAAAGTCGTGCATCAAAGACCGTAAAAAGTCAATCGCGCCTTATATTTTGGGAAGGAGGGAGTATTACGGGAATCCAAGTCGAAAGTCCTTTGAAGTGAGTGACTGAGTGAGCGAAACGACACGTATGATTGCTGACAAGTTTAACCCAATGCACATCAGCACGAGACGGAACACATGTCCAGCACATGGGGTCATTGTCTTCTTGTCTGCAGAAACGTGCCAAGTGCAACCTCGACCCACGCAGTTAGGCCTGCATGCAATACATGCACACGTGTCCCGTACGAAACCATGATCGGATGCATGAGTATAGCTGTATAGGCACACGACGTCTACAGGGCGGCCACCCCGATTTTCGGTAGCCCTGATGCAGTCACCCCAAGTTTTTGCCCTCTCTGGCATGCCTCATCCACTGCTTTGACAGCTGATACGATGCAATTCCACTCTCTGGATCAGCGACCTCTCAGCCTGATACGTACGTTCGCCGGTCGGACTCCCGGCGCCGCCGTCCGGCCGGTCTACGGACGTCGGTCGAAACGTGGGCCGCGGCTCCGATGAGTGCATGTGAGCCAGAACCTAGCAGTTTGAATCCTTCACGTACGTTGTTAAAGTGTCTAGTCTTACTACTTACTCCAACCACCAATCTTTTCAACGTTGCCAATCCCGGCCGGGCGCCGGCCGTGTCCATCAGGTCAGCTCAGCTCAGGTGCATGTCATGTCACACGATCCACACCCCGGAGCACTATATAACCTGCGCGCCACAGGCCATAATGGAGACATCGAGAGCACACTAGGAAAGCACATAGGCAACGCTGATATATCCTGATCGATCCATCCATCGTGGCCGGCCACAGCCATTAAGCCGACCCGTCCATCCGTCGAGCGCCGTCGCCATCGCGCGTTTATCGCCGTCCGGTGGATCGTGGAGACCGCATAAGTACCACGCCTCCAGCCGCTAGCCTGCGCCGGTAGCTTGCCAGCCAGGGAGAGAAGGAAGAAAAAATCATGCCGTCTCCGACCTCGGTCCACTGGCTGAGCCTGGTGGGAAGCGTCTGGCTGCAGACCATCAACGGCCCCAACTCCGACTTCCCCGTCTACTCGTCGGAGCTCAAGAAGGTCAAGGGCATCTCCCAGGTGCAGCTCAACTTCCTCGCCTTCGCCTCCGACGCCGGGAAGCTCTTCGGCTGGTTCGCCGGCGTCGCCGCGCTCTACGTCCCTCTCTGGCTCGTGGCCGTCGTTGGCGCCGCCTTCGGGCTCATCGGCTATGGAGTCCAGTTCCTGTTCCTGGACAGCCCCCGGCTCGCCTACTGGCACCTGTTCGCGCTCACCTCCCTCGCCGGCAACGGCATCTGCTGGATCAACACCGTCTGCTACCTCCTCTGCATCAACAACTTCGCCTCCGACAGCCGCGTCGCCGTCAGCCTCGCCACCAGCTACCTCGGCCTCAGCGCCAAGTTCTATACCACCATGGAGGACACGCTCAAGGGGCCCCGCTACTCCCCGGCCGAGAAGTACCTGCTCCTCAATGCCGTCGTGCCCATGCTCGTCACCCTCCTGGTGGTGCCGTCGCTCCGGGTGGTGAAGCCCGGGAGCGGCAAAAGGACCGAGTTCGGGTTCTTCGCCATGTTCGCCATCACCCTGGCCACCGGAGCGTGCGCCATCGTGGGCAGCATAGGGTCAAAGTCCCTCGGAGTCTCGTCCAAGGAGCACTTGATCAGCCTCTACGTGATGCTCGCCGTCCCGATCCTGATCCCGGTGGCGCTCAGGATCCGGGAGAGCATGGCCAAGATACGGGAGGCGGCCAACAAGAGGGTGCACAGAGTGCACGACCTCGGCGAGAACGGCATGTGCTGGCTCAACAAGGAGATCGAGGTGGCCACCAACGTGAAGGAGGAGGAGGAGGAGAAGGAGGCCGCCGGCGTGGAGCAGGGAGGTCAGGAGGAGGTCGGCGGCCTCGGGTTGCTACGGAGGCTCGACTTCTGGATGTACTTCTTCAGCTACATGTTCAGTGGCACGCTGGGTCTGGTCTTCCTCAACAACCTGGGCCAGATCGCCGAGTCCCGCCGGCTCGGCGACCCCTCCACTCTGGTCTCCCTGTCGTCTTCGTTCGGATTCTTCGGCCGCCTCCTTCCCGCCTTCCTGGACTACTACACTGCAAAGTGAGCCCACCTCACTCGCTCCGCTCTCTTCATCGTCACTTTTAATAATCTTTAGTCTTTGTTTATTACTGTACTTGATAGTACTAGGTTCTAACTGAGATGCTTTGACTTGAGCAGGAGCGGCTACTCGATATCGAGGACGGCGTCGATGGCGTCGCTGATGGCGCCGATGGCCGGCGCCTTCTTCCTGCTGATGGACCCGAGGGACATGCTGCTGTACACGAGCACGGCGGTGATCGGGACGTGCACGGGCGCCATCACCTCGGTGGCGGTGTCGGCGACGAGCGAGCTGTTCGGCACCAAGAACTTTGGGGTGAACCACAACGTGCTGGTGGCCAACATCCCCGTGGGGTCGCTCTGCTTCGGCTACCTCGCCGGGTTCCTGTACCAGCGGGAGGCGCGCGGGGCCAACCGCTGCGACGGCCCCGCCTGCTACCGGGACACCTTCCTCCTCTGGGGCTTCACATGCGCCGTCGGGACGGCGCTCTGCGCCGCCCTCTACGCGCGCTCCGGCAAGAGGAGCGGCGGTAACGAGGGACCAGAAGTTTCTGGTAGCGCAGGGGTGTAGCTCGAGGCGCCACACAATGGCACAATCGAGTGAATAAAAAAAAAAGATCTTCGTAGCTAGGTGATGTAACATCTTCTTGTTTCTTTCTTTTTTCCACTAGGGAAACATTCTGTTTGTTTTGTCTTGTTAGTTTTCTTGACTAAACTTCTCTCTGATCCCTGCCCTTTGAGGATCTGCGAAGCTCGACGCATGTAAAAGAACAGAACAGAGCACACGCATATATATAGAACTGGATGCTGAAATTCACGGTTTGTTTGAATAAAGTTACCAGTGAATTCTCTGTTAAAATGGAACTTTGATGCAAAGTTTTTGGCGAATCGTCGATCCAATCAGATTTCCAAACGTTGGAGTACATCTACCAGCAAGTTGTTATTAGGCATAAATAGGCAGTTTGTTCGCCTGTTTCGATATACCAAAGGGAGTTCAGTTCTGTGTTTGTTTTGTCCTTGCACCTTGCAGTCTTCAGGTTTCTAAACTCGGCTAATGGATGATGCATTTGCCCTTGTACATAAGCGCCAACATATATATCCTACAATAGTAATACAGTTCCATGCGCATCATGTCACGATCAACACAAAAGTTTTACCCGGTCTATCAGCACTCTAATACTCTGCTGTGGCTGAAAAAAATGCCTGCTTCTGTGGTGGACTGGTGGTCCTTGAAAAAGACGCCACTGAAGAAATGAGACGTCATCGAGGGTGGAGTGCGACTAGCCACATGTTAATAGTTTCATGAAGAAGAACTCAAAAATAGAAGTTTGATAGAGACCTTTCCAACAATGAACGGTTACACATGAATGAGCCTCTAATTAATGGATAGTTCTATGTTGACTCGGAGGAAAATTATCCCTTAACTTAACTTACTGCTTCAGTCACAAAAAAGTTTGATCACACTCTTCTGTATATGAATACTCGAGGTGTGCCTAAAACTGACCCTGTTTTGAGGTTTGAAAATGTATGGTTTCTTAGGGAATGAACTACCTGGAATGACCACAGCATAGTAGGTTATAATATTGAAAGATGTCAACTTTTTTTAGGATTCTTAATAGTGTTGGAAATATGCCCTAGAGGCAATAATAAAAGCATTATTGTTATATTTCCTTGTTCATGATAATTGTCTTTTATTCATGCTCTAATTGTATTATCCGGAAATCGTAATACATGTGTGAATACATAGACCACAATACGTCCCTGGTGAGCCTCTAGTTGACTAGCTCGTTGGTCAACAGATAGTCATGGTTTCCTGACTATGGACATTGGATGTCATTGACAATGGGATCACATCATTAGGAGAATGATGTGATGGACAAGACCCAATCCTAAGCATAGCACAAGATCGTGTAGTTCGTTTTGCTAGAGTTTTTCAATGTCAAGTATCTCTTCCTTAGACCATGAGATCGTGTAACTCCCGGATACCGTAGGAGTGCTTTGGGTGTACCAAACGTCACAACGTAACTGGGTGACTATAAAGGTACACTACAGGTATCTCCGAAAGTGTCTGTTGGGTTGACACGGATCGAGACTGGGATTTGTCACTCCGTATGACGGAGAGGTATCTCTGGGCCCACTCGGTAATGCATCATCATAATGAGCTCAAAGTGACCAAGTGCTTGGTCACGGGATCATGCATTACGGTACGAGTAAAGTGACTTGCCGGTAACGAGACTGAACGAGGTATTGGGATACCGACGATCGAGTCTCGGGCATGTAACGTACCGATTGACAAAGGGAATAGTATACGGGGTTGCTTGAATCCTCGACATCGTGGTTCATCCGATGACATCATCGAGGAGCATGTGGGAGCCAACATGGGTATCCAGATCCCGCTGTTGGTTATTGACCTGAGAGCCGTCTCGGTCATGTCTGCATGTCTCCCGAACCCGTAGGGTCTACACACTTAAGGTTCGGTGACGCTAGGGTTATTAGGAAGACTTGTATGTGATTACCGAATGTTGTTCGGAGTCCCGGATGAGATCCCGGACGTCACGAGGAGTTCCGGAAGGGTCCGGAGGTAAAGATTTATATATGGGAAGTTGTCAAACGGACACCGGAAAGTTTCGGGGGCATATCGGTATTGTACCGGGGCCACCGGAAGGGTTCCGGGGGTCCACCGGGAGGGGCCACCCCTCCCGGGGGGCCACATGGGCTGCGTGGGGCAGGAGCCAGCCCCTGGAGGGCTGGGCGCCCCCCCCTTGGGCCCATGCGCCTAGGGTTGGGGGGGGAACCCTAGAGGGGGCGCCCCCCTTTGCTTGGGGGCAAGTCCCCCCTCCCTGGCCGCCGCCCCCCTCTAGATCCCATCTAGAGGGGCCGGCCCCCCTTGCCCCTTCCCCTATAAATAGAGGGGTGAGGGGAGGGCTGCACACCCAAGCCAAGGCGCAGCCCCTCCCCTCCCCAACACCTCTCCTTCTCCGTCACGAGCTTGGCGAAGCCCTGTCGGAGTGCTGCTTCTCCACCAACACCACGCCGTCGTGCTGCCGGTGGAGCTGTCTTCCTCAACCTCTCCTTCCTCCTTGCTGGATCAAGACGGAGGAGACGTCGCCCGTACCGTACGTGTGTTGAACGCGGAGGTGCTGTCCGTTCAGCACTTGGTCATCGGTGATCTGAATCACGTCGAGTACGACTCCATCATCACCGCTCCCTCGAACGCTTCCGTACGCGATCTACAAGTGGTATGTAGATGCAAACTCACTCCCTTGACTCGTTGCTTAGATGAACTCATAGATGGATCTTGGTGAAACCGTAGGAAAATTTTAATTTTCTGCAACGTTCCCCAACAGTGGCATCATGAGCTAGGTCTATGCGTAGTTCTCTATTGCACGAGTAGAACACAATTTTGTTGTGGGCGTAGATCTTGTCAACTTGCTTGCCGCTACTAGTCTTATCTTGCTTCAGCGGTATTGTGGGATGAAGCGGCCCGGACCAACCTTACACGTACGCTTACGTGAGACCGGTTCCACCGACTAACATGCACTAGTTGCATAAGGTGGCTGGCGGGTGTCTGTCTCTCCCACTTTAGTTGGAGCGGATTCGATGAAAAGGGTCCTTATGAAGGGTAAATAGAAGTTGACAAAATCACGTTGTGGTTATTCGTAGGTAAGAAAACGTTCTTGCTAGAACCCAATTGCAGCCACGTAAAAGATGCAACAACAATTAGAGGACGTCTAACTTGTTTTTGCAGCAATTGTCATGTGATGTGATATGGCCAGAAGTTGTGATGAATGATGAATGATATATTGTGATGTATGAGATCATGTTCTTGTAATAGGAATCACGACTTGCATGTCGATGAGTATGACAACCGGCAGGAGCCATAGGAGTTGTCTTTATTTTTTGTATGACCTGCGTGTCATTGAAGAACGCCATGTAAATTACTTTACTTTATTGCTAAACGCGTTAGCCATAGAAGTAGAAGTAGTCGTTGGCGTGACAACTTCATGAAGACACGATGATGGAGATCATGATGATGGAGATCATGGTGTCATGCCGGTGACAAGATGATCATGGAGCCCCGAAGATGAAGATCAAAGGAGCTATATGATATTGGCCATATCATGTCACTACTTTATATAATTGCATGTGATGTTTATTATGTTTTATGCATCTTGTTTACTTAGAACGACGGTAGTAAATAAGATGATCCCTTATAATAATTTCAAGAAAGTGTTCCCCCTAACTGTGCACCGTTGCTAAAGTTCGTCGTTTCGAAGCACCACGTGATGATCGGGTGTGATAGATCCTTACGTTCACATACAACGGGTGTAAGACAGATTTACACATGCAGAACACTTAGGGTTAACTTGACGAGCCTAGCATGTACAGACATGGCCTCGGAACACAGAGACCGAAAGGTCGAACATGAGTCGTATGGAAGATACGATCAACATGGAGATGTTCACCGATGATGACTAGTCCGTCTCACGTGATGATCGGACACGGCCTAGTCGACTCGGATCGTGTAACACTTAGATGACTAGAGGGATGTCAAATCTGAGTGGGAGTTCATTAAATAATTTGATTAGATGAACTTAATTATCATGAACTTAGTCTAAAACTTTTGCATAATATGTCTTGTAGATCAAATGGCCAACGCTCATGTCAACATGAACTTCAACGCGTTCCTAGAGAAAACCAAGCTGAAAGATGATGGCAGCAACTATACGGACTGGGTCCGGAACCTGAGGATCATCCTCATAGCTGCCAGGAAACAATATGTCCTAGAAGGACCGCTAGGTGACGCTCCCGTCCCAGAGAACCAAGACATTATGAATGCTTGGCAGTCTCGTGCTGATGATTACTCCCTCGTTCAGTGCGGCATGCTTTACAGCTTAGAACCGGGGCTCCAAAAGCGTTTTGAGCAACACGGAGCATATGAGATGTTCGAGGAGCTGAAACTAGTTTTCCAAGCTCATGCCCGGGTCGAGAGATATGAAGTCTCCGACAAGTTCTATAGTTGTAAGATGGAGGAAAATAGTTCTGTCAGTGAGCATATACTCAAAATGTCTGGGTTGCACAACCGCCTGTCCCAGCTGGACATTAACCTCCCGGATGAGGCGGTCATTGACAGAATCCTTCAGTCGCTCCCACCAAGCTACAAGAGCTTTGTGATGAACTACAATATGCAGGGGATGGTGAAGACCATTCCTGAAGTATTTTCAATGCTGAAGTCGGCAGAGGTTGAAATCAAGAAAGAACATCAAGTGTTGATGGTCAATAAGACCACTAAGTTCAAGAAGGGCAAGGGTAAGAAGAACTTCAAGAAGGACGGCAAAGATGGTGCCGCGCCCGGTAAGCCAGTTGCCGGGAAGAAGTCAAAGCATGGACCCAAGCCTGAAACTGAGTGCTTTTATTGCAAGGGGAAGGGTCACTGGAAGCGGAACTGCCCCAAATACTTAGCAGACAAGAAGGCCGGCAACACTAAAGGTATATTTGATATACATGTAATTGATGTGTACCTTACCAGTACTCGTAGTAACTCCTGGGTATTTGATACCGGTGCCGTTGCTCACATTTGTAACTCACAGCAGGAGCTGCGGAATAAGAGGAGACTGGCGAAGGACGAGGTGACGATGCGCGTCGGGAATGGTTCCAAGGTCGATGTGATCGCCGTCGGCACGCTACCTCTACATTTACCTACGGGATTAGTTTTAAACCTCAATAATTGTTATTTAGTGCCAAGTTTGAGCATGAACATTGTATCTGGATCTCGTTTGATGCGAGATGGCTACTCATTTAAATCCGAGAATAATGGTTGTTCTATTTATATGAGAGATATGTTTTATGGTCATGCCCCGATGGTCAATGGTTTATTCTTAATGAATCTCGAACGTAATACTACACATATTCATAGTGTGAATACCAAAAGATGTAAAGTTGATAACGATAGTCCCACATATTTGTGGCACTGCCGCCTTGGTCACATTGGTGTCAAGCGCATGAAGAAGCTCCATGCTGATGGACTTTTAGAGTCTCTCGATTATGAATCATTTGACACATGCGAACCATGCCTCATGGGCAAGATGACCAAGACTCCGTTCTCCGGAACAATGGAGCGAGCAACCAACTTGTTGGAAATCATACATACCGATGTGTGCGGTCCAATGAGCGTTGAGGCTCGCGGAGGATATCGTTATGTTCTCACTCTCACTGATGACTTGAGTAGATATGGGTATGTCTACTTGATGAAACACAAGTCTGAGACCTTTGAAAAGTTCAAGGAATTTCAGAATGAAGTAGAGAATCAACGTGACCGAAAGATAAAATTCTTACGATCGGATCGTGGAGGAGAATATTTAAGTCACGAATTTGGTACACACTTAAGAAAATGTGGAATCGTTTCACAACTCACGCCGCCTGGAACACCTCAGCGTAACGGTGTGTCCGAACGTCGTAATCGCACTCTATTGGATATGGTGCGATCTATGATGTCTCTTACCGATTTACCGCTATCATTTTGGGGATACGCTCTAGAGACAGCTACATTCACTTTAAATAGGGCACCGTCTAAATCCGTTGAGACGACACCGTATGAATTATGGTTTGGGAAGAAACCTAAGCTGTCGTTTCTAAAAGTTTGGGGATGCGATGCTTATGTCAAGAAACTTCAACCTGAAAAGCTCGAACCCAAGTCGGAAAAATGCGTCTTCATAGGATACCCTAAAGAAACCATTGGGTATACCTTCTACTTAAGATCCGAGGGCAAGATCTTTGTTGCCAAGAACGGATCCTTTCTGGAAAAAGAGTTTCTCTCGAAAGAAGTAAGTGGGAGGAAAGTAGAACTCGATGAAGTACTACCTCTTGAACAGGATAGTAGTGCAGCTCAGGAAAATGTTCCTGTGATGCCTACTCCAACTGGAGAGGAAATTAATGATGATGATCAAGGTACTTCTGATCAAGTTGCTACTGAACTTCGTAGGTCCACAAGGACACGTTCCGCACCAGAGTGGTACGGCAACCCTGTCCTGGAAATCATGTTGTTAGACAACGGTGAACCTTCGAACTATGAAGAAGCGATGGCGGGCCCAGATTCCAACAAATGGCTTGAAGCCATGAAATCCGAGATAGAATCCATGTATGAAAACAAAGTATGGACTTTGACTGACTTGCCCGATGATCGGCGAGCGATAGAAAACAAATGGATCTTTAAGAAGAAGACGGACGCGGATGGTAATGTCACCATCTATAAAGCTCGACTTGTCGCTAAGGGTTATCGGCAAGTTCAAGGGATTGACTACGATGAGACTTTCTCTCCCGTAGCGAAGCTTAAGTCCGTCCGAATCATGTTAGCAATTGCCGCATACTATGATTATGAGATATGGCAGATGGACGTCAAAACGGCATTCCTTAACGGGCATCTTAAGGAAGAACTGTATATGATGCAGCCGGAGGGTTTTGTCGATCCTAAGAATGCTAACAAAGTATGCAAGCTCCAGCGATCCATTTATGGGCTGGTGCAAGCATCTCGGAGTTGGAACATTCGCTTTGATGAGATGATCAAAGCGTTTGGGTTTATGCAGACTTACGGAGAAGCCTGCGTTTACAAGAAAGTGAGTGGGAGCTCTGTAGCATTTCTCATATTATATGTAGATGACATACTCTTGATGGGAAATGATATAGAATTCTTGGACAGCATTAAGGCCTACTTGAATAAGTGTTTTTCAATGAAGGACCTTGGAGAAGCTGCTTATATATTAGGCATCAAGATCTATAGAGATAGATCGAGACGCCTCATAGGTCTTTCACAAAGCACATACCTTGATAAGATTTTGAAGAAGTTCAGAATGGATCAGTCTAAGAAGGGTTCTTGCCTGTATTGCAAGGTGTGAGATTGAGCTCGGCTCAATGCCCGACCACGGCAAAAGATAAAGAAGAGATGAGTGTCATCCCCTATGCTTCAGCCATAGGATCTATTATGTATGCCATGCTGTGTACCAGACCTGATGTAAACCTTGCCGTAAGTTTGGTAGGAAGATACCAAAGTAATCCCGGCAAGGAACACTGGACAGCGGTCAAGAATATCCTGAAGTACCTGAAAAGGACAAAGGACATGTTTCTCGTTTATGGAGGTGACGAAGAGCTCGCCGTAAAGGGTTACGTCGACGCTAGCTTCGACACAGATCTGGATGACTCTAAGTCACAAACCAGATACGTGTATATGTTGAATGGTGGAGCAGTAAGCTGGTGCAGCTGCAAGCAGAGCGTCGTGGCGGGATCTACATGTGAAGCGGAGTACATGGCAGCCTCGGAGGCAGCGCATGAAGCTATTTGGGTGAAGGAGTTCATCACCGACCTAGGAGTCATACCCAATGCGTCGGGGCCGATCAAACTCTTCTGTGACAACACTGGAGCTATTGCCCTTGCCAAGGAGCCCAGGTTTCACAAGAAGACCAGGCACATCAAGCGTCGTTTCAACTCCATCCGTGAAAATGTTCAAGATGGAGACATAGATATTTGCAAAGTACATACGGATCTGAATGTCGCAGATCCGTTGACTAAACCTCTCTCGCGAGCAAAACATGATCAACACCAGAACTCTATGGGTGTTCGATTCATCACAATGTAACTAGATTATTGACTCTAGTGCAAGTGGGAGACTGTTGGAAATATGCCCTAGAGGCAATAATAAAAGCATTATTATTATATTTCCTTGTTCATGATAATTGTCTTTTATTCATGCTATAATTGTATTATCCGGAAATCGTAATACATGTGTGAATACATAGACCACAATACGTCCCTGGTGAGCCTCTAGTTGACTAGCTCGTTGGTCAACAGATAGTCATGGTTTCCTGACTATGGACATTGGATGTCATTGACAACGGGATCACATCATTAGGAGAATGATGTGATGGACAAGACCCAATCCTAAGCATAGCACAAGATCGTGTAGTTCGTTTTGCTAGAGTTTTTCAATGTCAAGTATCTCTTCCTTAGACCATGAGATCGTGTAACTCCCGGATACCGTAGGAGTGCTTTGGGTGTACCAAACGTCACAACGTAACTGGGTGACTATAAAGGTACACTACAGGTATCTCCGAAAGTGTCTGTTGGGTTGACACGGATCGAGACTGGGATTTGTCACTCCGTATGACGGAGAGGTATCTCTGGGCCCACTCGGTAATGCATCATCATAATGAGCTCAAAGTGACCAAGTGCTTGGTCACGGGATCATGCATTACGGTACGAGTAAAGTGACTTGCCGGTAACGAGACTGAACGAGGTATTGGGATACCGACGATCGAGTCTCGGGCATGTAACGTACCGATTGACAAAGGGAATAGTATACGGGGTTGCTTGAATCCTCGACATCGTGGTTCATCCGATGACATCATCGAGGAGCATGTGGGAGCCAACATGGGTATCCAGATCCCGCTGTTGGTTATTGACCTGAGAGCCGTCTCGGTCATGTCTGCATGTCTCCCGAACCCGTAGGGTCTACACACTTAAGGTTCGGTGACGCTAGGGTTATTAGGAAGACTTGTATGTGATTACCGAATGTTGTTCGGAGTCCCGGATGAGATCCCGGACGTCACGAGGAGTTCCGGAAGGGTCCGGAGGTAAAGATTTATATATGGGAAGTTGTCAAACGGACACCGGAAAGTTTCGGGGGCATACCGGTATTGTACCGGGGCCACCGGAAGGGTTCCGGGGGTCCACCGGGAGGGGCCACCCCTCCCGGGGGGCCACATGGGCTGCGTGGGGCAGGAGCCAGCCTCTGGAGGGCTGGGCGCGCTCCCCCCTTGGGCCCATGCGCCTAGGGTTTGGGGCGGAACCCTAGAGGGGGCACCCCCCTTTGCTTAGGGGGCAAGTTCCCCCTCCCTGGCCGCCGCCCCCCCTCTAGATCCCATCTAGAGGGGCCGGCCCCCCTTGCCCCTTCCCCTATAAATAGAGGGGTGAGGGGAGGGCTGCACAACCCAAGCCAAGGCGCAGCCCCTCCCCTCCCCAACACCTCTCCTTCTCCGTCACGAGCTTGGCGAAGCCCTGTCGGAGTGCTGCTTCTCCACCAACACCACGCCGTCGTGCTGCCGGTGGAGCTGTCTTCCTCAACCTCTCCTTCCTCCTTGCTGGATCAAGACGGAGGAGACGTCGCCCGTACCGTACGTGTGTTGAACGCGGAGGTGCTGTCCGTTCAGCACTTGGTCATCGGTGATCTGAATCACGTCGAGTACGACTCCATCATCACCGCTCCCTCGAACGCTTCCGTACGCGATCTACAAGTGGTATGTAGATGCAAACTCACTCCCTTGACTCGTTGCTTAGATGAACTCATAGATGGATCTTGGTGAAACCGAAGGAAAAATTTTAATTTTCTGCAACGTTCCCCAACAAATAGCAGTATACCACATGGTTTTCCGCTGTCATGACTGATTGTGGTGGTAGTGGTGGTTCGGGGGGGGGGGGGGTTAATAGCGGGTGGGTGTACTAGTGACCTCAACCGACCACACAGTATTCTTTCCCTGGTTCTTGTTGTTGGGAAACTCAACAGAAAACAACAATTTTTCTGTCCTACGAATCAAACTACATTTATATAGTCCAGGGCGTGGTCGACTAGGGGAGGGGATTGTCCCCATCTAGGGCCGACGCACCAAAGCCCCACTAAACCTAACTGCCACTTGGGACTTGCACCCCAATCAAGGCTGTGGTAACCCTAATGGGCCTTGCGGCCCAATTTGGCCTAGCCAAGTGGCAACTCTGTGCCGCCATCTAGAAATTTTGGGAGGCTCCAAAAACTTCTAGCTCCTTTTGGAGGGTTTCTAGGGTAACCCAGAATTTTATCGGTTCTCCTTTTTTTTCTCCCCAAAAAAACCCGTTCTCTCTTCGAAACACTTTTGTTCCTTTAGAAACTTTTCTAGTGCAATTATTGTAAACTCATTGTGACGGCCCCGATTCAATCGTACACTAATCATGCACGCAAATGTGTACGATCAAGATCAGGGACTCACGGGAAGATATCACAACACAACTCTACAAATAAATAAGTCATACAAGCATCATAATACAAGCCAGGGGCCTCGAGGGCTCGAATACAAGTGCTCGATCATAGACGAGTCAGCGGAAGCAACAATATCTGAGTACAGACATAAGTTAAACAAGTTTGCCTTAAGAAGGCTAGCACAAACTGGATACAGATCGAAAGAGGCGCAGGCCTCCTGCCTGGGATCCTCCTAAACTACTCCAGGTCGTCGTCAGCGGGCAGCACGTAGTAGTAGGCACCTCCGGTGTAGTAGGGGTCGTCGTCGACGGTGGCGTCTGGCTCCTGGACTCCAGCATCTGGTTGCGACAACCAGGAAGAAGGAAAGGGGGAAAAAGGGGGGAGAAAGCAACCGTGAGTACTCATCCAAAGTACTCGCAAGCAAGGAGCTACACTACATATGCATGGGTATATGTGTAAGGAGGCCATATCAGTGGACTGAACTGCAGAATGCCAGAATAAGAGGGGGATAGCTAATCCTGTCGAAGACTACGCTTCTGGCAGCCTCCGTCTTGCAGCATGTAGAAGAGAGTAGATTGAAGTCCTCCAAGTAGCATCTCCAAGTAACAACTCATAGCATAATCCTACCCGGCGATCCCCTCCTCATATCCCTGAGGTAGAGCGACCACCGGTTGTATCTGGCACTTGGAAGGGTGTGTTTTATTAAGTATCCGGTTCTAGTTGTCATAAGGTCAAGGTACAACTCCAAGTCGTCCTGTTACCGAAGATCACGGCTATTCGAATAGATTAAACTTCCCTGCAGGGGTGCACCACATAGCCCAACACGCTCGATCCCATTTGGCCGGACACACTTTCTTGGGTCATGCCCGGCCTCGGAAGATCAACACGTCGCAGCCCCACCTAGGCAAAACAGAGAGGCCAGCACGCCGGTCTAAACCTAAGCGCGCAGGGGTCTGGGCCCATCGCCCTGAGCACACCTGCACGTTGCGTGGGCGGCCGAAAGCAGACCTAGCCTAGTGGCGTTCCAGTCCAATTCGGCGCGCGCCGCTCCGTCGCTGACGTCTGAAGTGCTTCGGCTGATACCACGACGTCGGGATACCCATAACTACTCCCACGTAGATGGTTAGTGCGTATAGGCTCGTAGCCAGACTCAGATCAAATACCAAGATCTCGTTAAGCGTGTTAAGTGTCCGCGAACGCCGAACAGGGCCAGGCCCACCTGTCTCCTAGGTGGTCTCAACCTGCCCTGTCGCTCCGCCACAAAGATCCACACAGAGGGCCGTCGGGACAAAGGTCCTTTCAGCCCCCAATCCGTGAATCACTCGCGGGTACTCTTCGAGCTGACCCGACTTTAGTCACCATCTGTATAGTATGTATGTATGTATAGTATATACCCGTGATCACCTCCCAGGTGATCACGGCCCGATAGTATAGCAAGGCAGACTGACAAGAATGTAGGGCCAATGATGATAAACTAGCATCCTATACTAAGCATTTAGGATTGCAGGTAAGGTATCAACAGGTGTAGCATCAATGTCAGGCTATGCATCAGAATAGGTATAACAGAAAGCAGTAACATGCTACACTACTCTAATGCAAGCAGTATAGAGTAGAATAGGCGATATCTGGTGATCAAGGGGGGGGCTTGCCTGGTTGCTCTGGCAAGAGAGAGGGGTCGTCAACTCCGTAGTCGAACTGGGCAGTAGCAGCGTCGGTCTCGTAGTCTACCGGAGAGAAGAGGGGGAAGAAACAATGAATACCAAGTAAACAGGTGCATATCGAGGCATGACATGTCAAGAAGCGATGCTAGGCGTGCCCTAACGTGGTATAAGGTGGTACTGGTCAAGGGGGAATCATCCGGGAAAGTATTCCCGGTGTTTCGTGTTTTCGGGCAGAGGAGCCGGAGGGGGAAAGTTGCGGGTTCGATAGGTTAGGGGTGTGTGGTGGACGAACGGACTGCGTATCCGGAATCGTCTCGTCGTTTTGAGCAACTTTCATGTTGAAAATATTTTAATCCAAGTTACGGATTAAAAGATATGATTTTTAAAAGATTTAAACAATTTTGGAATTTAATTATTTATTTATTTAATTCGAAAAAATGTATTTATGACGTCAGCATGATGTCATGCTGATGTCAGCAGTCAACAGGGGTTGACTGAGTCAATCCTGACATGTGGGTCCAGTGGGACCCACCTGTCATTCTCTATTTAGGTTAATTAGGGTTTAGGTTAATCTAATTACAGTTTAATTAAACTTAACTAGTTAATTAATTTAATTAAACCGGATTAATTAACTTAATTAATTAATTAATTAATTAATAATATTATTAAATCATTTTAATTTTATTAATTATATTTATTGTTTTTATTTATATTATTATTTATTATTTATTTATTTATATTATTCTTTTATTATTATTATTATTATTATTATTATTATTTTAAATGTTCTGGGGCGAGGGCCCCGTTTCTCATAGGCACAGAGGCCTTGCGGGTCGTGTGGGCAGGTAGGTCTCGGGCGACGGGCGGGCGCCCGTTAACGGGCGCACCCGGGCGATGGCCAGCGGGCGTGGACGGGCGCCGGCACGACGTCAGCGAGGCCACGCCGAGGCGGGGCCGTGGCGAAGCGGGTAGTCGCCGAAGGGGGACGACGGGGCCGTGGAGGGTGCGGCCGGACCAGGACGACCCGAGCAAGGGCTCGTCGGCGCTGGCAAAAGCGCAACGGGGGAGGGGCTCCGGTCTTGTCTGCTGCTGTTGGACGCGGGCGACAGTGCGCGTCGGTCTACGGTGACGGGCATCGCGGGGGGGGGGTGCACTGGGTCGTTGGCATCGGTCTCGACCAAGGCAAAGGCGGCAAGCGACGTAGAGCAGCGCGCAGCAGCCGCAGGCGGCAGCGCCAGCAGGGAGCGGGGCGGCGCGCAAGTGCGGCGCGACGGCGGCCACGGGATGCAGCAGGAGTGCGCGGTGACGGTGGCGCGCGTGCACAGAGGAGGAGATGGAGGAAGAGGGAGGCAGCGGCTCACATGGGAGCGGGAGGGGCATGGCAGCGGCTCGGGGGCGACCCGTGGGGAGGAGGACGGGGACGACGCTCTGGCGTGGTGACGAGGTCCGGTGGTGCGGGGGACGGCTTCGGGCGATGGGTGGCGGCGCCAGGGGCGTCGGGGATGGGCGCTTGCGTCGGGGTCGGGCGCGATGGCGGCGGGTCGCGCGGTGGTCGAGCAGCGGCGTCGGGGAGGATGGCGCGGTGTTGGAGGGGGAGGAAGGAGACCGGGAGGGTGGCGCTGCGGTGACCGAGCAGGGCGCGGGGCCGGGTGGCTCCGATCTCGATCTGGATCGGGGAGGCACCGTAGAAGGGGAGAAGTGGGACGAGTGGGGGGAGTGGGTGCGGTCAGTGGTGGCTAGGGTTTCGGTGGGGTGGATAAGGGGAGTGAGGTGGACCGGCCTGGCGGCCTTTACCAGGTTGGGCTGAGGCCCAAGGAGGGGGGGGGGGTGCGGCCTGCCGGGCCGAAGCCCAGGGGGTAGGGTGTTTCTCCTTTTTTTTTTGTTTTGTCTTTTTGTATTTCCTTCCTTTTACTTATTTTCTCTTCTGTTTTGGCTAATTGTTTGGGCACCAAATGAGTTTTGTAAAATATGAGCGTTGGCCCACAATTCACAACACAATATACCCTACCACCAAAAACTAGTTTGGGGTAATTATCATTTCATATTTATTTTTTTATTAATAAAAAGGTTAGTAAATAATGTTTTCAGCCACTGTTTGAGGTTGTTTAAGTCACTTATCAAATTTCAATAATGTTGTTTACAATTTTATCATAGCCTCTGATTTATCTACTATTTATTGAACATTTTAGCTCTAATATTTGAAAAACTTTTATTGTTTGCTTGATTTTGATTTTGAATTTGAATCGGTTTCGAGCTAACGCGAGATTACTAACAGTAATCAAAGTGACGTGGCATCGTTAACGTGGGATTACTGTAGCCTAATTATCCGGGCGTCACAATTCTCCTCCACTACAAGAAATCTCGTCCCGAGATTTAGGAGCGGTTATAAGGGGGAAGGGATCTGGTTTCGAAATTCTACAGATTCTTCTCGGTCATAGTTGCTCTTCTCGAAGAGGTCGATCCATTACATTGATGTCCTCGGTCCTCTGCTTCAGGTCGTCATGATGAAGTCACCGTCCTTCCTTCAGGACCATCACCGAACTTACGAAAGGGTGAGAAGGGAAAACTGTATATGGATGGATTCTAACAAGATCGAGCATCAGACGGTTAACTCAGGGAAGAAGCATAAGTTTCTCTCGATTTGAAACTTAAGAAGATATCAAGAGCAAAGTAAGAAGGTACCATGAGAAGTTTCAAACGGATAGGCAATCGTCCGATGCCTAATCAGAAGGTGAAAGGGTTTCAGGGCAACGAGAATAGGTATTGCGCCTCATACCAGAATAGATCACTAGACAGGTGGTCCGTGAATTACATACGAAGTCGAGCGTGAGGAACAACCTTGGGAATAGGTGTTGTATAGGAGAGTCAGGTTTCGATCCTGTGGAACTGTGGGTTATGGGCCCACCATGTGGGATAAAAGTAGGAGGGGTGACATCTTGCATGGTCACGATAGCAAGGCATGTCAGAGGCTAGTCTGTCAGTTACGTCGGCAACAACATCGATACCAAGGGCGAGGGACGAAGAGAACCATTCTCCTGCTCGTTGAACGAGGCGGACCAATAGGCAAAGTTCTCATCCATCGGTGGTTACCGGAATGTCATCAACAATAGAAACAAGGTCTTACTGACAGAATTGTACACCGAGGTGTTTACCTAAGTAGGAGAAAACTACTGCTTACATCATATAGATCACAAGAAGGTTTAAACAATCCCAATGGAAAGGAAAAGTGATTGTCAGGTTTAAGCAGAACAATGGAAAGGAAAATGTGTTTAAACATATATTTCAAGGGTATATCCTTCCCAAGGACAAGCAGAGTAAGATATCCATGACAGGATATAATGTAGAAAACCCTTTAGAAACGGGGAGAGAAACTTCATGACATTACCTATACATCGGTGTTTGGATAATTTAGCAGGAAACATTTAGCATTGGCTTCAAATGTCCTTGTTGACAATCGGAGTACCACAAACATGCTTCGAGAGAGCATTACATGGTCTTCAAGCAAGTTCAGACTTGGATATACAAAGGATTCACCAGGAACAACTTATAGAATAAGCATTACAATTTCCTTATGGAAGAATGGATAACCTTGCTGTAAAGGAAACCTTAACACTAGGTCCTCCGACCAGGTGTGCTAGGCATGACATCACCTTACCGATATATAAGGACCAATGTTATAACTCTTGGGAAAAATGTTCCAACCATCATATCTGACCGAGATTCAGATCCGATTGGTGTCAGGATACCTGAGACTCAGGATGTCCGAGAAGAAAAGGCGCAACACAAATCGTTGAAATGGCATTGCAAGCTTCTCGGGAAATGAACTATGGGAGCGGTTTTCTGAAGCAATAGTTCACCATTAAACCAGGGAGAGGACAAGGAGGTGTCTGGTGAACTCAACGGCAGTTCACCGAGATTCCCAAAAGATGGATTTCCACCATTAAGTGAACAAGGAGATAACATTTGTCAGATCAACTGATATAAGGAAGTATGCTCGAGGAAAACATACACAATTAAACATTGGTTGAAATGTGCGCCCGAAATATGGGTTGGGTTGCACGACCAATGTCAGAATGGTGATTCAATCAGCGAAGGACTTAGAATGAACTATCACCCATTCACTTCAAAGCAATAGGGTTGTTAGAAGTTTTGAATTCACACGTCATAGCTCCATTGTCGGTATTCCGGTTGAAAACAATACGAGGACCAAGGAATGAACGAAGATGGCAAGAAGTATTATGATATCAAGAATTATTAAGAGGTGGTGAAATTCTCACCACATTCTTGACAAAAAGAGATGGTAATACTTCCGAGGTAAGGAAGATCAACTGCTGGGTAGCAGTGATCTCAAGGTTTACACCAAACACGAACAAGTTGTGTTGAACGGAAGGCAATAAAGTGGTCGATGAGAATAGGAATCATCGAGGGGCAAGGATGGTATTACCCATCATGAATTCAATTGAATTCCTGGAAGAGCTCATAAGGTTGATGATGATCACGACACAATTGTCGAGAGATTTCATGCAGATGTAGTCAATCAGCGACGACATCCAGTCAAAGGAATGATGAAGCAAGAGGTTATTGGAACCACAATTACGACACGAACTCGAACTCAAGCTTGTTGTTTAGGGCGAAATGATATGACGATGAGGATCGACGTAAGGTTAGTTCATCGTCGAAAATTGTGCTCCGAGAAGAAGGGCCGGGTAACACAGTTAAAATCATCACGATAAAGATATAGCCAAACAGGCTAGGAATGATGGGAAGGAATATTAAACTCATAAGCAACGAAAATTACTTAGGGTTATCGAACCGAAATGTGGAATCGGTGTTCTCGATTGACGACAACCCAGAACCCGAGAAAATTGGAATCAGTGAGAATTAATAGTTGATGAAGAACCCATAATAAGTTATGCAGTTCCATGATATTCTTAATATACCAGAGCTTAATACTCAACAGTAGAGCAAAGTAAAGGTTGGACAGGTGCAATGATCTGCAGAAGACAAGTACTTCAACTTGTCCAAGAAACGGTATTAAAAAGGAGAACATGGCCGGAACCACGATTCCAAAAGGCCGAATCCTAGATATAAGAACTTATACCAAAGAGGGTTTAAGAGGAGCACCCATGATAAGATTAGCATCGTGTCCATGGGCATGAACGCAAGGTTCAAGGTCGACTCCCACTTCTCCAATACACAACTTCTCATTTACTACTCTAAGTTAAGAATGTTTAGAGTTTGAAAGTTTAACTTGCGGAATACCGGAACGTTATGACCCATGAAAACTCTTGGGTTCACACAAATTAAGGAAGGTATACGTTCAACCCATCGGGGCATCTTAGAATCCTATACCAGAATCTTTTAGAAGTAATTAACTCAAGCTCGAAGACAGAGCATGGTTAAGAAAGCAGAGGATACAATTTACCAAAGGCATTATGTATCAGAGGAAAGGCTCACAAGGTTATTGAATATGAAGGGCGTTGTCAGATAAAATCCAACAAGGATCTGGTGGTCCACAAGGGATCTGACGTGAGCATCGGTACTCAACTAGAGGAAGAAGATTGCAAGGAGATCAGATTATAGAAACAACTGACTAACTCAATTGTCAAATGCAAAGGAATTATGATTTCCAAATCAAGGGATCAGAAGCAATGCTCTGAGTAGGGATGGATAAGTTGAATAGCCTTAGGGTACAATCAATGACAATTGGATTGGTCGAGAACCAATTCCAGTTAAAAGAATGGCAGCTCAGCCGGAAAGGTAATTTATAAGGATCAATGATGATTGCGTGTATTCGCAACATATTGAGTCAACAGACTCAAAATGATAATGACAAGGAATGCCTATAAGATTTCTATACTTACGGGATTAATCATAATGAAAGCAAACAAGAAATTCCAGAGCAATAGGTTGCTGAGGATTTTCGGAATATCGGGTGGTATTTCGAAGACTTTTGTGTAACACATGAATAACTGGGGGATGAGCGGATACTCGATAAGTGCAAGAATTTATTTGAAGGGGGTAATCATGTGGCAAAGAACTGCTAGGCAGTAGGCACAAAGTATTCTCGGAACAATAGAGAAAACTTCGGGGTATCTTGTAATAATAAGATCAATGGGGGATGATCGTATGAATGGCAAGTGTAAGTAGTTATCCATAAGGATTTATCGGTGGAAGGGGAATTGCAAACGCGATGAACACAAGTTCTCGGGTTAACAGCGGACAGTATCTTCAGGGGTCTTCACGTGCAGCAGACGATCGTCCGTAATAAGGGGCCCTCCGGGTGAAAGTGATAACGAGATCCTAATGTTAGATTTGGTAAACTTCATTTATCCCGAATAGAGGAGAGATCAGAGTCCCAGAGTAAAGGTCGAGGAGTAAAAGATCCTACTACCACCCAACGGCGACGTGGGCCCGTAAGGCACACAGCCATGTTAGTAAAAGTTTTGCAATGTCTAGACTCGACTTCG
This sequence comes from Triticum aestivum, assembly GCF_018294505.1. Lineage (NCBI taxonomy): Eukaryota > Viridiplantae > Streptophyta > Magnoliopsida > Poales > Poaceae > Triticum > Triticum aestivum. Next base: position 538,176,714 of record NC_057795.1, read on the forward strand.
GCCAAGGAGTTAGAAGGGGGATTCCTACAGGCAGTCGGCTCTGATACCAACTTGTGACGCCCCCGATTCAATCGTACACTAATCATGCACGCAAATGTGTACGATCAAGATCAGGGACTCACGGGAAGATATCACAACACAACTCTAAAACATAAAATAAGTCATACAAGCATCATAATACAAGCCAGGGGCCTCGAGGGCTCGAATACAAGTGCTCGATCATAGACGAGTCAGCGGAAGCAACAATATCTGAGTACAGACATAAGTTAAACAAGTTTGCCTTAAGAAGGCTAGCACAAACTGGGATACAGATCGAAAGAGGCGCAGGCCTCCTGCCTGGGATCCTCCTAACTACTCCAGGTCGTCGTCAGCGGGCAGCACGTAGTAGTAGGCACCTCCGGTGTAGTAGGGGTCGTCGTCGACGGTGGCGTCTGGCTCCTGGACTCCAGCATCTGGTTGCGACAACCAGGAAGAAGGAAAGGGGGAAAAAAGGGGGGAGAAAGCAACCGTGAGTACTCATCCAAAGTACTCGCAAGCAAGGAGCTACACTACATATGCATGGGTATATGTGTAAGGAGGCCATATCAGTGGACTGAACTGCAGAATGCCAGAATAAGAGGGGGATAGCTAATCCTGTCGAAGACTACGCTTCTGGCAGCCTCCGTCTTGCAGCATGTAGAAGAGAGTAGACTGAAGACCTCCAAGTAGCATCTCCAAGTAACAACTCATAGCATAATCCTACCCGGCGATCCCCTCCTCATATCCCTGAGGTAGAGCGACCACCGGTTGTATCTGGCACTTGGAAGGGTGTGTTTTATTAAGTATCCGGTTCTAGTTGTCATAAGGTCAAGGTACAACTCCAAGTCGTCCTGTTACCGAAGATCACGGCTATTCGAATAGATTAAACTTCCCTGCAGGGGTGCACCACATAGCCCAACACGCTCGATCCCATTTGGCCGGACACACTTTCTTGGGTCATGCCCGGCCTCGGAAGATCAACACGTCGCAGCCCCACCTAGGCAAAACAGAGAGGCCAGCACGCCGGTCTAAACCTAAGCGCGCAGGGGTCTGGGCCCATCGCCCTGAGCACACCTGCACGTTGCGTGGGCGGCCGAAAGCAGACCTAGCCTAGTGGCGTTCCAGTCCAATTCGGCGCGCGCCGCTCCGTCGCTGACGTCTGAAGTGCTTCGGCTGATACCACGACGTCGGGATACCCATAACTACTCCCACGTAGATGGTTAGTGCGTATAGGCTCGTAGCCAGACTCAGATCAAATACCAAGATCTCGTTAAGCGTGTTAAGTGTCCGCGAACGCCGAACAGGGCCAGGCCCACCTGTCTCCTAGGTGGTCTCAACCTGCCCTGTCGCTCCGCCACAAAGATCCACACAGAGGGCCGTCGGGACAAAGGTCCTTTCAGCCCCCAATCCGTGAATCACTCGCGGGTACTCTTCGAGCTGACCCGACTTTAGTCACCATCTGTATAGTATGTATGTATGTATAGTATATACCCGTGATCACCTCCCAGGTGATCACGGCCCGATAGTATAGCAAGGCAGACTGACAAGAATGTAGGGCCAATGATGATAAACTAGCATCCTATACTAAGCATTTAGGATTGCAGGTAAGGTATCAACAGGTGTAGCATCAATGTCAGGCTATGCATCAGAATAGGTATAACAGAAAGCAGTAACATGCTACACTACTCTAATGCAAGCAGTATAGAGAAGAATAGGCGATATCTGGTGATCAAGGGGGGGGCTTGCCTGGTTGCTCTGGCAAGAGAGAGGGGTCGTCAACTCCGTACTCGAACTGGGCAGCAGCAGCGTCGGTCTCGTAGTCTACCGGAGAGAAGAGGGGGAAGAAACAATGAATACCAAGTAAACAGGTGCATATCGAGGCATGACATGTCAAGAAGCGATGCTAGGCGTGCCCTAACGTGGTATAAGGTGGTACTGGTCAAGGGGGAATCATCCGGGAAAGCATTCCCGGTGTTTCGTGTTTTCGGGCAGAGGAGCCGGAGGGGGAAAGTTGCGGGTTCGATAGGTTAGGGGTGTGTGGTGGACGAACGGACTGCGTATCCGGAATCGTCTCGTCGTTTTGAGCAACTTTCATGTTGAAAATATTTTAATCCAAGTTACGGATTAAAAGATATGATTTTTAAAAGATTTAAACAATTTTGGAATTTAATTATTTATTTAATTAATTCGAAAAAAATGTATTTATGACGTCAGCATGATGTCATGCTGATGTCAGCAGTCAACAGGAGTTGACTGAGTCAATCCTGACATGTGGGTCCAGTGGGACCCACCTGTCATTCTCTATTTAGGTTAATTAGGGTTTAGGTTAATCTAATTACAGTTTAATTAAACTTAACTAGTTAATTAATTTAATTAAACCGGATTAATTAACTTAATCAATTAATTAATTAATAATATTATTAAATCATTTTAATTTTATTAATTATATTTATTGTTTTTATTTATATTATTATTTATTATTTATTTATTTATATTATTCTTTTATTATTATTATTATTATTATTATTTTAAATGTTCTGGGGCGAGGGCCCCGTTTGTCATAGGCACAGAGGCCTTGCGGGTCGTGTGGGCAGGTAGGTCTCGGGCGACGGGCGGGCGCCCGTTAACGGGCGCACCCGGGCGATGGCCAGCGGGCGTGGACGGGCGCCGGCACGACGTCAGCGAGGCCACGCCGAGGCGGGGCCGTGGCGAAGCGGGTAGTCGCCGAAGGGGGACGACGGGGCCGTGGAGGGTGCGGCCGGACCAGGACGACCCGAGCAAGGGCTCGTCGGCGCTGGCAAAAGCGCAACGGGGGAGGGGCTCCGGTCTTGTCTGCTGCTGTTGGACGCGGGCGACAGTGCGCGTCGGTCTACGGTGACGGGCATCGCGGGGGGGGGGGTGCACTGGGTCGTTGGCATCGGTCTCGACCAAGGCAAAGGCGGCAAGCGACGTAGAGCAGCGCGCAGCAGCCGCAGGCGGCAGCGCCAGCAGGGAGCGGGGCGGCGCGCAAGTGCGGCGCGACGGCGGCCACGGGATGCAGCAGGAGTGCGCGGTGACGGTGGCGCGCGTGCACAGAGGAGGAGATGGAGGAAGAGGGAGGCAGCGGCTCACATGGGAGCGGGAGGGGCATGGCAGCGGCTCGGGGGCGACCCGTGGGGAGGAGGACGGGGACGACGCTCTGGCGTGGTGACGAGGTCCGGTGGTGCGGGGGACGGCTTCGGGCGATGGGTGGCGGCGCCAGGGGCGTCGGGGATGGGCGCTTGCGTCGGGGTCGGGCGCGATGGCGGCGGGTCGCGCGGTGGTCGAGCAGCGGCGTCGGGGAGGATGGCGCGGTGTTGGAGGGGGAGGAAGGAGACCGGGAGGGTGGCGCTGCGGTGACCGAGCAGGGCGCGGGGCCGGGTGGCTCCGATCTCGATCTGGATCGGGGAGGCACCGTAGAAGGGGAGAAGTGGGACGAGTGGGGGGAGTGGGTGCGGTCAGTGGTGGCTAGGGTTTCGGTGGGGTGGATAAGGGGAGTGAGGTGGACCGGCCTGGCGGCCTTTACCAGGTTGGGCTGAGGCCCAAGGAGGGGGGGGGGTGCGGCCTGCCGGGCCGAAGCCCAGGGGGTAGGGTGTTTCTCCTTTTTTTTGTTGTTTTGTCTTTTTGTATTTCCTTCCTTTTACTTATTTTCTCTTCTGTTTTGGCTAATTGTTTGGGCACCAAATGAGTTTTGTAAAATATGAGCGTTGGCCCACAATTCACAACACAATATACCCTACCACCAAAAACTAGTTTGGGGTAATTATCATTTCATATTTATTTTTTTATTAATAAAAAGGTTAGTAAATAATGTTTTCAGCCACTGTTTGAGGTTGTTTAAGTCACTTATCAAATTTCAATAATGTTGTTTACAATTTTATCATAGCCTCTGATTTATCTACTATTTATTGAACATTTTAGCTCTAATATTTGAAAAACTTTTATTGTTTGCTTGATTTTGATTTTGAATTTGAATCGGTTTCGAGCTAACGCGAGATTACTAACAGTAATCAAAGTGACGTGGCATCGTTAACGTGGGATTACTGTAGCCTAATTATCCGGGCGTCACACTCATACCACTTCTAGCACTCAACAGATCGATGACTCTTAAGCGTGACCCTGCAGGTTCGGTGAAGTGAAGACACATGACTCGGAACTATTCCGGTAAATGACCAATAGCGGGAATCCGGGCATCCATATTGACCCCTATATTTACATGAGTCGTTATCGAGTGAACATTTAGTTCCCATTTAGCATTCAATTTGCTTTGTGATACTTACAAAACCAGAGGTGTGACTTTTGGCATCTGTGTGAAGCAACAACTTCATAACTATAGTAATTTATCGTTATTTCCCATTTTATTCTTTTTTTTCATTACCGTATTCTAGCATCCCTGTGAAATATTTCCAACACTTGTGGCTTCCATTCTTTATAATTTTACTTTGCACACCCCTCTTAATTGTTTATATTTCATGATGCTACATGGATACTGCTACCTCTTGAGCTTGCGTTGGTTTTTCCCTTGAGGAGGAAAGGGGAATGCAGCAAAGTAGAGTAAGTATTTCCCTCAGTTTGAGAACCAAGGTATCAACCCAGTAGGAGATAACGCACAAGTCACCGAATACCTGCACAAACAATCAACAACTTGCACCCAACGCGATAAAGGGGTTGTCAATCCCTTCACGGTTACTTGCAAAAGTGAGATCTGATAGAGATAGATAAACAGTAAAGTAAATATTTTTGGTGTTTTTGCTTTATAGATTGGAAAGTAAAGATTGCAAATTAAAGAAACAGCGACGAAAATTGGCAAGTTGATGGGAAACTAATATGATGTAGAATAGACCTGGGGGCCATAGGTTTCGCTAGTGGCTCCTCTCAAGATAGCAAATATTACGGTAGGTGAACAAATTACTGCCGAGCAATTGATAGAAGAGCGCAAAGTTATGACGATATCTAAGGCAATGATCATGAACATAGGCATCACGTCCATGTCAAGTAGACCAAAATGATTCTGCATCTACTACTATTACTACACACATCGACCGTTATCCAACATGCATCTAGAGTGTTAAGTTCATAAAGAACGGAGTAACGCATTAAGTAAGATGACATGATGTAGAGGAATTAACTCAAGCAATATGATGAAAACCCCATCTTTTTATCCTCGATGGCAACAATACAATACATGCCTTGCTGCCCCTACTGTCACTGGGAAAAGACACCGCAAGATTGAACCCAAAGCTAAGAACTTTTCCCATTGCAAGAAAAACCAAACTAGTAGGCCAAACTAAACCGATAATTCGAAGAGACTTGCAAAGATATAAAATCATGCATATAAGAATTCTGAGAAGACTCAAATAATATTCATACATAATCTGATCTTAAATCCACAATTCATCGGATCTTATCAAACACACCACAAAAGAATATTACATCGAATAGATCTCCAAGAACATCGAGGAGAACATGGTATTGAGAATCAAAGAGAGAGAACAAGCCATCTAGCTCTTAGCTATGGACCCGTAGCTTTGAAGTAAACTACTCACGCTTCATCGGAAGGGTAATAGTGTTGATGTACAAGCCCTCTGTGATTGAATCCCCCCCCCCCGGCAGGACACCGGAAAAGGCCACTAGATGGGATCTCACAGGTACAAAAGGTTGCAGCGGTGGAAAAGTGGTTTCATGGCTCCCCTGGAAGTTTTTGGGGTATAAGAGTATACATAGGCAAAGGAACTAGGTCAGGAGACCCATGAGACAGGGGCGTGCCCTACCCCCTGGGCGCGCCCTCCACCCTCGTGGCTGCCTTATTGCGTCTCCAACTTCATCTCCAAGTCTCATGGTTTGCTTCTGGTGCAAGAAAGATCATCGCGAAAGTTTCATTCCGTTTGGACTCTGTTTAGTATTCCTTTTCTGCGAAACTCTAAAACAGGCAAAAAACATAAACTGGCACTGGGCTCTCGGTTAATAGGTTAGTCTCAAAAATAATATAAAATTGCATATTAATGTTTATAAAACATCCAAAATAGATCATATAATAGCATGGAACAATAAAAAGTTATAGATACGTTGGAGACGTATCAAGTATCCCCAAGCTTAATTCCTGCTCGTCCTCGAGTAGGTAAATGATAAAAACAGAATTTTTGATGTGGAATGCTACCTAACATATTTATGCATGTAATTTTCTTTATTGTGGCATGAATGTTCAAATCCGAAAGATTCAAAACAAAAGTTTAATACTGACATAAAAGTAGTAATACTTCAAGCATACTAACAAGGCAATTATGTCTTCTCAAACTAACATGACCAAAGAAAGTGATCCCTACAAAATCATATAATCTGGCTATGCTCTATCTTCATCACACAAAATATTTAAATCATGCACAACCCCGGTTTCAGTCAAGCAATTGTTTCATACTTTATTATTCTCAAACCTTTTCAACTTTCACGCAATACATGAGCATGAGCCATGGACATAGCACTATAGGTGGAATAGGATATGCACTACAGGAATCCAGTACTTTGCCATCTGCCATGGCGGACGGCAAAGGCAGGGACGGCTGACGGCAAAGCACTTTGCCGCCGTGGACTTTGCCGTCTGCTTTCCAAGGCGGACGGCAAAGAGCCCTTTGCCTACAGCGGCGGACGGCAAAGAGGGGGGGCGGCGAAATGTGGCACGTCCGCCATTGTCACTCCGTTAGGCGGCTAACGGAGGCCTTTGCCGTCCACCAGCGGACGGCAAATTAGTGCGCCTCTTTGCCGTCCGCCAGGTGACATCAGCAATACCTCAGCGTCCGTTTTTTTGCCGTCCGCCCAGCTGACGGCAAAGGCGAAGTCTTTGCCGTCAGCCAGGCTTTGCCGTCCGCCACTGTCGGCAAATTGGCCAAATGGTCCACCCCAGGAAGCACAGGTGGGCGCCACGTTCCCCCTTTGCCGTCTGCCACCGACGGCAAAGGGGTCTTTGCCGTCTGCCGCGGACGGCAAAGAGCCTGCACTGCCTCTTTTTTTTCTGTTTTTCTTATATCCAACAATTATCACAACAAAAATTTCACAGCACATATATATCCATCACATAAATATCCATCACATAGTTCCATCACATCACATATATATCCATCAAAAATTTCACATCACATATATATCCATCACATAGTTCCATCGATCCATACATATTACAATATGCAAAGTTTCTTCATAGCAAGCCAGCAGAATACAAGTGCATCAAAGGAAAAAACAGGAAAAAGCAAGCAATCCATCATAGGAAGCTGGCTTCCGTGAAGTGAATGAAACCTGCAAAATGACAAATAAGAAAGTTAGAAAAAGAAGACTAGAAGAAGAATTAGACTAGAAGAAAAAGAATAGAAGAAGAAGACTAGAAGAAGAAGTATATGCCATATATTAGCTAACTTAGGTGAAATGTATCGTATATGAGCTAACCTAGGTGAAATGGGTAGTTTATGAGCTATCCTAGGTGAAATGGATCATTTTGGAGCTATGTTAGGTGAAATGGGTCGTTTATGAGCAAACCTAGGTGAAATGGGTCGTTTATGAGCAAACCTAGGTGAAATGGGTCGTTTATGAGCAAACCTAGGTGAAATGAGTCGTTTATGAGCTAACCTAGGTGAAATGGGTCGTTTATGAGCTAAGTTAGGTGAAATGAGTCGTTTATGAGCAAACCTAGGTGAAATGGGTCGTTTATGAGCTAACCTAGGTGAAATAGGTTGTTTATGAGCTAACCTAGGTGAAATGGGTCATTTATGAGCTAACCTAGGTCAAATGGGTCGTTTATGAGCTAACCTAGGTGAAATGCCATGTTTTTGAGCTAACTAAGGTAAAATGGATCGTTTTTTAGCTAACTTAGGTGAAATGGGTCATTTTGGAGCTAACCTAGGTGAAATGGGTCATTTTGGAGCTAACCTAGGTGGAATGGGTCATTTTAAAGCTAATGTAGGTAAAATGGATCATTTAGGAGCTAATCTACGTAAAATGGGTCATTTTCGAGCTAACTTGGATAAATTGGATCACTTGTAAGCTAACTAAGGTAAAATGAGTCATTTTAGAGCTAACTTAGGTAGAATGGATGGTTTATGAGGTCAGTAAGCTTATTAAGTCATTTTGGAGGAAAAGAAGCTAACTCTAGGTCATTATGGTAAGCATATTGGAGGAAATAAAGCTAAGTCTAGGTCTTTATGCATTTGTTAAGCAAAACCCTAGAGAAACTTACCGTGATCACGGAGGTGTAGGAGCGGGCTGGCTCGCGCCGGTAGCTGGAGAAGGAGTGGGCTGGCTCGCGCCGGTAGCTGGAGAAGGATCGTGCGATGCGTTTCTGGAGTTAAGCTGCACCAAAGATCATTTCCAATGTCTCGTTAGCATTATGACACTCAAATGTTAAGACAAGCAAGTAATGTCCATTCAAATTAAACTCACCGTGCTCCCAGGAGCAATCACTGGCATCGGCGGAGCGGTCTGACCGGACTTCTCGCACACAGACTGCACATTTGGTTTTCACAACAGAGTCATACTAGTTAGTAATGAGACTCAAATGTTAAGACTAGCAAGTAATCTGCAGAAGAAACTTACCACAAGGAGCTCGTACATGGCCCTTGCCTGCATGTCATTCCGTGCCCTCTCCTCCTCCAACATCTTTGTCGTCTTCTCCTCCAACTCCCGCTGCCTCTCCGCCGCCTCCGCCAAAAGTTTCTCCGTTCTATCTCTCTCACTCTGTATAGCAGCCTGCAACACCACTCACATGACCATTTGTAATCATTGATGGAAGCGCACACAATGTAATGGAGAAAGATAGCTGAGTACGTATAACTAACCTTGATGGCGAGTTGGACTGGCCGTTCACGAGGCCTTATCTCAGGAGCGGAGCTCGACTGGCGCGCCTTGATCTCCGGGAGAGTGCTAGGACAACGGATAAGTCCATCTCCCATGGCTATGGAGCCATGGGACCTCCCGCCACCAGATATCATCAGCAGCTCTGTATCAATGGGACCCTGGCTCGGGTTAAAGTCCTCCCCTTTCCTCGCCTTCCCCTGATCTCTATATTGCACGAGCTTCTCGTGGGCGGAGATGTTGGTGAAGTTCTTTGGATCATCGAGGTCAGACGCAGAGAATGCCTTGACTTTCTTGTAAGGGCCAGTGTGGGCCATGGCATACAGGTCGTACACCTCTGGCACCTTATCCGCCTTATTGTAGCATGCCTGAAAGAGAGAAACAAAGTAAATTAGTAATTAAAGGGCTAAAGCTAGCATGATGAATGAATTGCATGAATCATGAAGCAAACCACATACCCAGTTCCGCCCGTACTGAAATAAGTCGGAGCTGCCTTGGTGGTGTGGCACACCTTCCATTTGGGCACGTTTGTCCTTGGCCTCTTTGTGGGTGGCCAGCCATTCTTCTGAGCACCACGCATTAACCAACACCTCCCAACAATCCATCCGATCCGCACACCATCTCGGAGGGGCCTAAGTTAGAAAATAGAAACTTGAGCGCTAAGGCTATGAATTACTAAATGAAGGAAGTAAGTACAAGGCCTTAAGAATTACCTTCATGTACTTCTCCTTACTCAAGAACTTATCGCGGCACTCCTGCTTGGGCTTCTTGATACCACGCCCGGCGTAGTAGTCTCGAACAGCCTGCACCCGAACCTCATGCCGTAAGTTCTGAAGTAGGCGCTTGCACTCCTTGTGGATAACATGATCCGCCTCCTCCTCGTATCCCTCCTCACACCTGTAGAATGTCTGCAATCAAATGAGACAATATTGATTAGTACAATTAATAACTAGCTAGTTGAAGATTTTAAATTGCGTAAAGGAGCAATTACCCAGAACTTTCTGATCACGACGTCTGCCCTCGTCTTGCATAAGACACCGTCGATAATCTCACCCGGCGGGGCCGGGGCAGCCAAGTAGTGCTCCCAAGTCAATCCAACCTCTGGAAGCCGACCCTCACCAGGAAACGTGACAAACCCCGAGAAGTTTTGCCGAATCAGAACTCCAAGGACGGAGTTGGGCCGGCGGACACTTTCATGGTGGTCCCAACCCCTGCAACATGACAAGGCCAACACATCAGTTATTTGAAGAAACGGGAATGCAGAAGGTACAAAAAGATTAAATGCGTTGGATAGTTCCGTTTGCTAAAGGCGTCGTATGTCTTGAACCCATTATCCCAGGCTTCTTGCAATTCGTCCTTAAGCGGCTGCATGTACACATTCATATTTTTGCCCGGATAGTTGGGTCCTGGAATTATGGACGTTAGGAAAATGTTCTTTCTTTGCATAATCTGTCCGGGGGGGGAGATTGAGTGGAAAGACAAATACGGGCCAACAACTATATTGGGCTGCTGTCATACCAAACACACTGAACCCATCCATGCTGATGCCGACTCGAGGATGCCTCGGATCTGCCGCTTTGTCAGCATGTAATTCATCAAACTTTTTCCACACAACACCATCCGATGTGTGTACCATCATCAGATTCCCATCTGCATCTAGTTCGGTTCGTTTGCCTGTTTTGTGCCATGTCATCTGTCTGGCCGTCTCTTCGACCATGAAAAGACGTTGAAGTCTTGGTACGATTGGCATATACCGAAGAACACTAACGGAGATTTTGGTCTATGTCTTCTCACCCATACCGTTGTCTACCACAATATACCTGGAAGACTTGCAAATGGGACAATAGTTCAAGTCCGCATAGTCAAGCTTAAATAAGGCACATCCTTTCTCATAAGCATGTATCTTCTCATAGGGCATCTTCAGTGCACGGAGGATTTTGTCCGACTGGTACAGGTTTGCAGGCATTACATGGCCTTTGGGTAGAAAGCGTCCAAATACTGTCATAATTGCGTCATAGCATTCTCTGCCCAAGTTGAACTGAGCCTTCAGAGCCATTACTTGTGAGATGGCATCCAACTGACAAAGCTCAGTGTGCTCGTGGAGCGGACGTTTTGAAGACTCCAACATTTCATTGAAAGCCTTTGCAGATTCCTCCATCTCCTCGTCCGAATCCCGAGCATCATCATAGCCTTGCACCATGTTTTCCATCCCGGTACCATGCTCGTCGGTGCGACGATGATCCACCTCAGCTCGGTCACGTTGGGCAGACTCACCATGAAATGTCCACACCGTATAATCGGGCGTAAAACCACTCTTCTGCAGGTGTTTGCCCATTTCAGCCTCTGTCTTCTTTTCCCAATTGCCGCACCGGAAACAGGGGCACCAGGTTTTCTTTTGGCCATTTGCAAATGCGGCTTGCACAAACCCCTTGGTTTTTGTGAACCATTCAGCGCTCCATTTGTTCTGACCAGTGTGACCGGTATACATCCACGCACGGTCACTCATCTTGACTTTCAGAGCTACTGGACACACAACAATTATATATGTAATTCACCATGTATATATTCATCAGTTTATCTATTTTGTCAATTTTATTACGTCCATGCAACCTACACTCTAATAGGTAATGATAGGTCCTAATCCCACCCGTGTATGTGTAGATTGAGTTCATTTTCCCATGCTATGCTCCGGATCCGGCGCAATAAACAGAGAGGATGTGTACCCGGAGAACAACAGGGGAGGCACTGACGAAATTTATGCGTCGGATCCGGAGCAAAGCATATGGGAAAACGAACCCAATCTACACATACTCGGGCTGTCCATGGATAGCGTTGGACAATTCGAAAGAATCAAGGTTATAAATATGCAAATGCATGCATATTTATAACTATGACGCTTTCGAACGGGAGACACATATTGGTTACGCATACTGATGATTCAAGACACATATATAGCTAGCTATCAAGTTTCATCGGAATAGATCAAATAATTAATGGGGGAGGAGGACTTGTCATTTGTGCTCACCCACGAACGAAGGGGCAGAGCTCGTCAAACGCACGGCGAGGTCGTCGAACACCAAACCTCACAGCGATGAAACAACTGCACATTTAAAACTACACGATCAACACAATTATATATGATGTTTTTCATAACAAAATCGAGAAATATATGACCTAACTAATAATTCACAAATATATGACCCCGTCGGCCTCTGGAAGCCAAAAACACCTTTTCGGGAGGTGTCGGTGGTCGGGGTGTCCTGTCGGTGTCGGGGTGCCGTGTCGGGGTCGGGGTGCTGTTCCGGGGTCGGGGGTCGGGGTCAGGGGGTCAGGTTGTCAGGGTGTGGTGTCGGGGTCGGGGTGTCGGGGTCGGGGTGTCGTGTCGGGGTCGGGTGTCGCGGTATCGGGCTGTCGTGTCGGGGTCGGGGCGTGGTGTCAGGGTGTCGGGGGCCGGGGGTCGGGGTCGGGGTTGTCGGGCCGGGGTGTCGGGGTGGCGTGTCGGGGTCGGGGTGTCGGGGGTCGGGGTCGGGGTGTCGGGGTCGGGGGTCGGGGGTCGGGGTGTCGGGCCGGGGTGTCGGGGTGGCGTCTCGGGGTCGGGGTCGGGGTGTCGGGGGTCGGGGTCGGGGTGTCGGGGGTCGGGGTCGGGGTCGGGGTGTCGGGCCGGGGTGTCGGGGTGTCGGGGGTCGGGGTCGGGGTGTCGGGGGTCGGGGTGGGTGTGTCGGGGGTCGGGGGTCGGGGTCGGGGTGTCGGGGTGGCGCGTCGGGGTCTTCTTCTTCTTATTACTCTTTCTTCTTCTTTCTTCTTCTTCTTTTCTTTCTGCTTCTCCCTCGTCCTCTTCCTCCTCCTCCTCTTCTTTCTTCTTCTTCTTCTTCTTCTTCTTCTTCTTCTTCTTCTTCTTCTTCTTCTTCTTCTTCTTCTTCTTTCTTCTTCTCCTTTTTCCTCTTCTATATTGTTATATTTTTCAACTTTCTTCTTATTCTTCTTCCTTTTTTTCCTTTTTCCTCTTCTTCTACTTCTTCTTTTTTTCAACTTTCTTCTTCTTCTAATAATCTAAACCTATATCTAGCACTAACCTAAACCAACCACTAACCTAAACCTATCAATAACCTAATTAAACCTAAACAGCAAAGAAAAACAGTAGAAAAAACAAAAAAATGCTCACCTTGGCTCCTCTCGATGGAGGATGGAGGGGGCGGCGCGGGCGCAGGGGCGGCGGCGAGCCTGGCTCCGGGGCAGGGGGTGCAAGGCGGACGCACTGGCGGGGGGGGGGAGGGGGCGCAAGGCAGACGCAGGCCTAGGGCGAGCCTGCCTCCGGGGGTGGCGCGGGCGCAGGGGCGGCGGCGAGCCTAGCTCCGGGACGGGGGGGGCGAGGCGGACGCAGGGGGCCCGCGACGAACCTGGCTCCGGCGCGGGCGACGGGACACCGGGGCGGTGGCGGGTGGTGGGGGCGACGGGGCGAGGGGCGATGGGGCCAGGGGGCAGTGGCGGGTGGCGGTGGTCATCGGGGAGGAGAGGGGGACAGATCGAACAGAGAGAGATGCGCGGGGTGGGGCGCCGTTAGTAACCTAAACGTTTGTCGTCCGCCACTTGCTCTTTGTCGTCCGCTAGCGGACGACAAATAGGGGGGGGGCGTTAAGTTTTTTTAAACCAGCTCGTCGGTGGCGCCCCTCCCTCTTTGCCGTCCGCTAGCCGACGACAAAGCTTCTTTGCCGTCCGCTAGCGGACGGCAAGGAACTAGCTGATGGCAAAGAAGTACTTTGCCATCAGCCAGTTCTTTGCCGTCCGCTTTTGGGTAGATGATGACAAAGAGCTTGTTTGCCGTCCGCTAGCAGACGGCAAAGAGCTGGCAGATGGCAAAGTAGCTGTTTCCAGTAGTGATGGTGGCTGAGGAGAAGACAAAAAGAAGGAGATAGTCTCACATCAACTAGGCATACCAACGGGCTATGAAGATGCCCATCAATAGATATTAATGTGAGTGAGTAGGGATTGCCATACAACGGATGCACGAGGAGCTATAAGTGTATGAAAGCTTAAAAAGAAACTAAGTGGGTGTGCATCCAATTTGCTAGCTCATGCAGACCTAGGGCAATTTGAGGAAACCCATCATTGGAATATATAAGCCAAGTTCTATAATGAAAAATTCCCACTAGTATATGAAAGTGACAAAATAGGAGACTCTCTATCATAAAGATCATGGTGCTACTTTGAAGCACAAGTGTGGAAAAAGGATAGTAACATTGCCCCTTCTCTCTTTTTCTCTCATTTTTTTATTTTTTTATTTGGGCCTTTCTCTTTTTTATGGCCTATTTTTTCGTCCGAAGTCTCATCCCGACTTGTGGGGAAATCATAGCCTACATCATCCTTTCCTCACATGGGACAATGCTCTAATAATGAAGATCATCACACTTTTATTTACTTACAACTCAATACTTAGAACAAAATATGACCCTATGTGAATGCCTCCGGCGATGTATTCCTCGGGATGTGCAATGACTCAAGAGTGACATGTATGAAAGAATTATGAATGGTGGCTTTGCCACAAATACAATGTCAACTACATGATCATGCAAAGCAATATGACAATGATGAAGTGTGTCATAATAAACAGAACGGTGGAAAGTTGCATGGAAATATATCTCGGAATGGCTATGGAAATGCCATAATAGGTAGGTATGGTGGCTATTTTAAGGAAAGTATATGATGGGTGTATGGTACCGGCGAAAGTTGCACGGTACTAGAGAGGCTAGCAATGGTGGAAGGGTGAGAGTGCGTATAATCCATGGACTCAACATTAGTCATAAAGAACTCACATACTTATTGTAAAAATCTATTAGTTATCGAAACAAAGTACTACACGCATGCTCCTAGGGGAAGGGTTAGTAGGAGTTAACTGTCACGCGATGCCGACCTCCACACAAAGGAAGACAATCAAAAAATAAATCATGCTCCAACTTCATCACATAACGGTTCACCATACGTGCATGCTACGGGAATCACAAACTTTAACACAAGTATCTCTCAAATTCTCAACTACTCCACTAGCATGACTCTAATATCACCATCTTCATATCTCAAAACAATCATAAAGAATCAAACTTCTTATAGTATTCAATGCACTTCGTATGAAAGTTTTTATTATATCCCTCCTGGATGCCTATCATATCAGGACTAAATTTATAACCAAAGAAAATTACCATGTTGTTTAAAAAAGACTCTCAAAATAATATAAGTGAAGCATGAGATTTTAACAATTTATATAAAATAAAGCCACCGCCGTGCTCTAAAAAAGATATAAGTGAAGTACTAGAGCAATATTATCTAGCTCAAAAGATATAAGTGAAGCACATCGAGTATTCTAATAAATCAAGATTCATGCGTGTCTCTCCCAAAAGGTGTGTACAGTAAGGATGATTGTGGTAAACTAAAAAGAAAATACTTAAATCATACAAGACGCTCCAAGCAAAACACATATCATGTGGTGAATAAAAATATAGCCTCAAGTAAAGTTACCGATAGATGAAGACGTAAGAGGGGATGCCTTCCGGGGCATCCCCAAGCTTAGACTTTTTGTTGTCCTTGAATATTACATTGGGGGTGCATTGGGCATCCCCAAGCTTAGGCTCTTGCCACTCCTTATTCCATAGTCCATCAAATCCTTACCCAAAACTTGAAAACTCACAACACAAAACTCAACAGAAAATCTCATGAACTCCGTTAGTATAAGAAAATAAATCACCACTTTGAGGTACTGTTGCAAACTCATTCTTTATTTATATTGGTGTAATATCTACTGTATTCCAATTTTTCCATGGTTCATACGCCCCAATACTACCCATAGATTCATCAAAATAAGCAAACAACACGCAAAAAACAGAATCTGTTAAAAACAGAACAGTCTGTAGTAATCAATAACTCTCGAATACTTCTGTAACTTCAAAAATCCGGAAAAATTAGAAAAACCCGAGGAATTTGTGTACCAATCAAGAGCAAAAAGAATCAGATCGAAAACACATTTCTGCGAATTATGAAAACTAATTTACTGGGCGCAAAAGTTTGTGATTTTCAGTACAATCAACACAACTATCACCGTAAGCTATCCTAAATGTTTAACTTGGCACAAACACTAATTAAAACATAAAACCACATCTAATCATAGGCTAGATGAATTATTTATTACTAAACAGGAACAAAAAGCAAAGAACAAAAATAAAATTAGGTTGCCTCCCAACAAGCGCTATTGTTTAATGCCCTTAGCTAGGCATAAAACACGAATAGATCTAGGTATTGTCATCTTTGGTATGCAATCCATAAGTGGCTCTCATGATAGATTCATATGGAAATTTAATTTTCTTCCTAGGAAAGTGTTCCATGCCTTTCCTTAACGGAAATTGGAATCTAATGTTTCTTTCTTTCATATCAATAATTGCACCAATCATTCTAAGAAAAAGTCTATCAAGAATAATAGGACATGTAGGATTGCAATCTATATCAAGAACAATGAAATCTACGGGCACATAATTCCTATTTGCAACAATAAGGACATCATTAATACTTCTCATAGGTTTCTTAATAGTGGAATCCGCAAGATGCAAATTTAAAGAACAATCATCAAATTCACGGAAACCTAACACATCACACAAAGTTTTTGGAATCGTGGAAACACTAGCACCCAAATCACGCAAAGCATAGCATTCATAATCTTTAACCTTAATCTTAATAGTAGGTTCCCACTCATCATAAAGTTTTCTAGGGATAGAAACTTCTAATTCAAGCTTTTTTTGAAAAGATTGCATCATAGCATCAACGCTATGTTTAGTAAAAGCTTTATTTTGATTATAAGCATGAGGAGAATTTAATGCGGATTGCAACAAGGAGTACAATCTATTAAAGAACAATTATCATAATTAAATTTCTTGAAATCCAAAAGAGTGGGTTCATTGATACTTAAACTCTTGACCTATTCAATCCCACTTTTATCAATTTTTTGCATCTATATCTAAAAACTCGGAATCATTGGGACGCCTTTTAACTAAAGTTGAGTCATCTCCAGTCCCATATTTATCAAGATTAATATTGGAAAACAAAGAATTAATAGGAGTCACATCAACAGTGATTACCTTTGGCTCCTAGGTACATATGCACCCATTGTCGAAATACACATTTCGAAAAGTAAAAAAATTTGGAACAAAAATCCCACGTGTATATCCGGACATTTTATGTGCGTGCACAAGGTTTCGGTGAAAAACGACGTTTCTTGTGGCTTGTGTAAAAAAGACAATTTCTGATGCTTCATTCTAACTATTCATGAGGCATTTCTTTATCTTTTTTACACATGCCACAAAAAACGTCATTTTTCACCAAAACCTTGTGCATGCACATAAAATGTCCGGATATACACGCGGGATTTTTGTTCCGAATTTTTCAACTTTTCGAAATATGTATTACGATAATGGGTGCATATGCAGCTAGGAGCCAAAACACTGTTCTAATCACATCAATAACTTTTACATCTTCATCATTATTATCATGAAAACTAGAATAACACGTTTTACAAACCAATCTTTTTTAGCACGCATCTTAGCGGTTCTTTCTTTGCAATCATCAATGGAAATTCTCATGGCTTTGAGAGACTCATTAATATCATGCTTAGGTGGGATGGATCTAAGTTTCAAAGAATTAACATCAAGAGAAATTCTATGCATGTTCCTAGCCAAATCATCAATCTTGAGAAATTTTTCTTCAATCAAAGCATTAAAATTCTTTTGCAAACTCATAAATTCTTTAACACTATTCTCAAAATCAGATGACATCTTATTAAAATTTCCGTAGGAATTTTTGTAGGAATTACCATAATTATTAGAGGAATCACTAGAAAACGGCCTAGGATTAAAATTACCTCTATACGCGTTGTTACCAAAATTGTTCCAACCAAAAAATTCACATCCATAGATTCATTATTATTCTCAATCAAAGTGGACAAAGGCATATCATTAGGATCAGAAGAGACACTCTTATTAGCAAATAATTTCATAAATTCGTCCATCTTTCCACTCAAAACATTTGATTTCTTCAATCACATGAACTTTTTTACTAGTGGGTCTTTCGGTGTACCATTGAGAATAATTGACCATGGTATTATCTAGGAGCTTAGTGGCCTCTCCTAAAGTAATTTCCATAAAAGTGCCTCCCGTGGTCGAATCTAAAAGGTTTCTAGAAGCAAAATTCAATCCGGCATAATTTTTTTGTATAATCATCCACAACTTCAAACCATGTGTAGGGCAATTTCGTTCATCAATTTCATACTCTCCAAAGATTGTGCAGCATGCTCATGATCAAGTTGCTTAAAATTCATAATATCGTTCCTAAGGGAGATGATTTTAGCGGGAGGAAAATACTTAAAGATGAAAGCATCTTTACACTTATTCCACGAATCAATACTATTTTTAGGCAAAGATGAAAACCAAGTTTTAGCACGATCTCTAACCAAAAACGGAAATAGCTTCAATTTAACAATATCATTATCCACATCTTTCTTCTTTTGCATATCGCACAAATCAACAAAATTGTTTAGATGGGATGCAACATCTTCACTAGGAAGGCCAGAAAATTGATCTTTCATAACAAGATTCAGCAAAGCAGCATTGATTTCACAAGATTCAACATTAGTAGTGGGAGCAATCGGAGTGCTAATAAAATCATTGTTGTTGGTATTGGAAAAGTCACACAATTTGGTATTATCTTGAGCCATCGTGACAAAGCAAGCAATCAAACACACAAGCACACCGGAAGCAAGCGAAAAAGACGAATGGAAGAGGGGCGAAGAAAAGGCAAATCTTTTCGAAAATCATTTTAGAGGTGGGGAAGAGGAAAATGAGAGGCGAATGGAAAATAATGTAATGCAAGAGAGAAGAGTTTATGATGGGTACTTGGTATGGCTTGACTTGACGTAGATCTCCCTAGCAACGGCACCAGAAATTCTTCCTGCTACCTCTTGAGCTTGCATTGGTTTATGCAGCAAAGTAGAGTAAGTATCTTCCTCAGTTTGAGAACCAAGGTATCGATCCAGTAGGACACAACGCACAAGTCACATCTACCAGCAAGTTGTTATCAGGCATAAATAGGCAGTTAGTTTGCCTGTTTCGATATACCAAAGGGAGTTCAGTTCAGTCTTCATTCTGTCCTTGCACCTTGTAACGGAGATTCAGATATGTAAAGAACCAACATATATCCTACAATAGTAATACAGTTCCATGTTCATCACGTGGCGATCAACACAAATTTTTTACCCGGTCTATCTGTACTCTAATACTATGTTGTGGCTCAAAAAATGTCTGCTTCTGTGGTGGACTGGTGGTCCTTGAAAAAGACGCCACTGAAGAAATGAGACGTCATCGAGGGTGGAGTGTGAAGAGCCACATGTTGATAGTTTCATGAAGAAGATCTCAAAAATAGAAGTTTGATGAAGACCTTTCCAACAAAGAACGGTTACACATGAATGGGCCTCTATGGGTAGTTCTATGTTGCCATGGAGGAAATTTAACCCTTAACTGAAGTTACTGCTTTAGTCACAGAAAAGTTTGATCGCACTCTTCTGTATATGAATACTTGAGGTGTGCCTAAAACTGACCCTGTTTTGAGGTTTGAAAATGTCTGGTTTCTTAGGGATGGAACTACTTGGAATGACCAAAACATAGTAGGTTATAATATTGAAAGATGGTAACTTTTTTTAGGATTCTTAATAGCAGTATACCACATAGTTTTCCGCTGTCATGAGTGATTGTGGTGGTGATTGGGGGTGTGTTAATAGAGTATTCTTTCCGCAGTTCTTGTTGTTGGGAAACTCAACAGAAAACAACAATTTTTCCGTCCTACGAATCAAACTACATTTATATAGTCCAGGGCATGGTCGCCTAGGGAAGGGGTTGTCCCCATCTATGTCTGGCGCTCCAAAGCCGCCCCCCCCCCCTAAACCTAACTGCCACTTGGGCCTTGCACCCCAATCAAGGGTGGGGTAACCCTAATAGGCCTTGCGGCCCAATTTGGCCTAGCCAAGTGGCAACTCTGTGCCGCCCTCTATAAATTCTGGGAGGCTCCAAAAACTTCTACCTCCTTTTGGAGGGTTTCTAGGGTAACCCGATATTTTATCGGTTCTCCTTTTTTTCTCCCCAAAAAAATCTGTTCTCTCTTTGAAACACTTTTGTTCATTTAGAAACTTTTCTAGTGCAATTCTCGTAAACCCATACCACTTCTAGCACTCAACAGATCGATGACTCTTAAGCATGTGACCCTGTAGGTTCGGTGAAGTGAAGACACATGACTCGGAACTATTCCGGTAAATGATCAATAGCGGGAATCCGGGCATCCATATTGACCCCTACATTTACATGAATCGTTATCGAGTGAACATTTAGTTTCCATTTAGCATTCCCTTTGCTTCGTGATACTTACAAAACCAGAGGTGTGACTTTTGGCATCTACGTGAAGCAACCACTTCATCACTATACTAATTTATCATTATTTCCCATTTTATTCTTTTTTTTCATTACCGTATTCTAGCATCCTCGTAAATATTTCCAACACTTGTGGCTTCCATTCTTTATAATTTTACTTTGCACTCCCCTCTTCATTGTTTACATTTCATGATGCTACATGGATAGTCCTTATAAAACCAATATATTTGTCCACAAAAATTTCATTGTGTGTTCACATATTTTTATTCTATAATTATTTTCTCCGTGAAGTTTCTCCTATCTAGGATTAAGATTGACCACCGAAGCATTTGATACTTTTCAGAATGAGTGGCACCACGAAATATGTCAAGCACATGGAAATAATAATATGTCATCATTCAACATGTTAAAGCGTAATACATCAACCCTATTGGTGAATTTTCCACACCATCTCAAATTTCAAGAGTTGCTCGATTGAAATGGGGATCATTTTGCTAAGCATTACGACATGACAACCGTTATATTCAACGACTCTAGAACTAAAGACAATGCATGGATGCATACACATGGTGAATCTAATTAAGAGTATAAATAAATAACATGCCATATTGTTTTTATCTCCAGGATATAATGGCATATGTTTGTCTTGTCTTATTTGAATCGTTACATACCAAGTGTTGACTACTATAAATTTTATATTCTAAAATGTCCAGAAAGATGGATTTGGGTCACAACTAGCTCTTTTGAAAAAGGGATTGCAACTGTCGTCCCCGGCAAGGCCGCCGGTGCCCTCTCAATTTGTCTATCGCTCCAAGGATGGGAGGTAGCAGGGCCCCAGACCATTGGTCCATTGCACGGAGGAATAAAATAGCTTTTGTCTCTGACTGGAAGTGCCTAACTATGTCGTTGTTGTCAAAGTGGAATAAGATCTCCCTGTCACGCCCTCATTTCAGTGGCGCTTCTCCATATCATGGGGAGGCACGTGGAGGATGGTGTGTCCCCAGCGGAACACAAATCTCACATGCCTTGGCCTCATCCGGGAGCGTGTGAGATTTGTGTTGCTCGAGTTTGTGTGGTAGGACCTATGCATGGTGTTGTACAAGTTCTCTCCAACATTTTATTCTCCATGGCGGCGATTATATCTACGAGGATAGTGCAAGCCAGCACCTTTTGGTCTACATCAATGACTTCCTAGCGTTGCTTGTACAAGCTCCTGGTTTTCAACAAGTTTCCTCTGCCGAGGCCAGGGCCCAGAGGCACAACAATTTTTGCTGACAGTGAGTCATTGTGGAGTGTGGGCGACAAAAACTTTGACACCCCAAGGACTTGGATATTTTTTATTTCTTTAAGGGTATATACGTAAGGGTCTATGCAACTTAATATATGTTTTTGGCCTTTCTGCAAAGAAAATCTAGCTAACGGTAAGGTCCTTAATTCATTTGTTTAGTGTTGCTGTCATAAATCCCAAGATTTCTTGATGACCAAATATATCCTCTAGGTGCAACTTAGGTTTATATGTGCCATGTGTGTACATGTTCACTTGCATGACCTTGTCAATGCATCGATGTACCAGATCCCCAATGAGACTTTACTCATGTCATAAGGTTCAACAACAGTTATTTCGTTCCTCCTGCTTTTGTGTTATCTCCTTACCCCATGACTACTTTGTTTCTTCCATATATGAGCATTGCCTGTTTTCCACTTGCGCAAAAATCAAAATGCTTGGTAATTAATCTTGGTTGGAGCATGAAGTTTCATTGGATGCTGATTAGGATGCAAAAAAGTCTTCTTGTATCCTTGGAATGGGCGGCAGTGGGAGCCTAACAAGCAGGAAATGGTGACCATTTAATCGACAATAGGTTAACTGATGCACCCGAAAAGATGATGATGCTGATGAGAGGGAGAAGTGACCAAATAGAAATGTTGTATGGTTACATTCTAAATTTGAAATCTTGAAATTAGTTTTAAATTTGAGGAGAAAAACAAAGTGTAATGCAAAGATTTGGATTCCATAGTTTGTGGAGATGGAGAGAAGGTTATAATTAAGATGATGATGAGGCATTGCGGAGATACAACGAGCCACCACATTATATTCCATCACTAGTTCTTCTGGCTTCCCTTATTTCTTATGTTACTTCACACACCACTCTTGATTATTCCTATCTGTCTATCAGTCTATGCTACTCAGATGATCCTTATAAATCCAACACATTAATCAACCAAATATTCAGTGCATGTTCACATGTCTTTGTTATGTTGTCATTTTGTCTGTGAAACTTCAATCGTTTGGAAGTTAAAATATATGAGCATCATGCATTGGTCGTTTTCTGCAATGAGTGGCACCATGAAGCATGCCAAGCACATGCAAATGATCATATACTAGCATCACCCATCAACACAATTGGTCCCCATTTTTCACACCTCTTGCTTTTCAAGAGAGTGGGTTGATTGAATCACATATCTTTTGCTAAGCAAGTCCATTGGACAACTATTCACTAGTGATAGAACTATAGGCCATGCAGGGACACATAGACATGTTGAAACCAATTAAGTATATAAATGAATAACACGCATGTTGTTGTTTTTACCTCTCGGATATCTAAACGGTGTACGTTTGGCTTGCCTTAACCTAATTGTTGCATAGTAAGTACTGACTCTAATAAAATGTACGAAAATGTGGATTTGTGTCACATCTAGCAAACATCAAGCTCCTTTAACTCATTTATTCAATATTTTTTAGGGAAAAAACATGTATCTGCTACATATTTTTATTGGCAATCATAACTCCAAAGTTTGCTTCTTGACACCAACTCATCTGCGTGCGTCTTGGGTCGATCCATGCCATGTGTGCATATGTTCATTTGCATGACCTTGTAATGCATCAAACGTACAAGAGCTCTAGTGTGACTTCACTCCCATCATAAAGGTTCAACAACTCTTATTTTCCTCTTCCTATCTATGTGTATATCTCTGCTCTTAAATAACTTTTATGTTATTGAAGTCTCACATGGTTACTTTGTTGTTATTATATATAAGAATCATTTGTCTTTCTCATGTGCATAAAACAAGATCAATAATCTTAGTTACAGCGCGACGTTTCCTTAGATGCCGACCGAGAGGCAAACAAGTATTCTAGTGTCCTTGGAATGAGTGGCCCCGGGAACACGTTAATCGGCAAAATGATGATCTTGGGATCTAGGTATGATTCACCATGGCACCATGAGTTTTGTATAGTCCGATTGAAAAGGAGGAATGCGGGCAGATGCACATACAAGCACATCTTGGAGGACAAAGAGTTGTGCCCAATGGTGAAGTATTGCAACCCACGTCTTTGCTTGGGTGAACATGAATGCACATCTCTTAATTTTGCAATTAACTCTTTCATCAAAAGGTATATGCGTATGCCTTAAATTTAAGAAAGATTGTTCTAACCAACTAAATTTACCTTTTTAATATAAAAGGTTCGTCCGCTCCACGAATTTCTGTTAAGGAAAACCACCAACTCAATACTACATTACAAATGAAAGTCGAAGCTGCAAAATAGAAAACCAAAAGACCATGCCCACATCTCCACTATATATTTACATCAGAGTCGACATCCTCAAACATTTCAGTTGATCAGCCTTGACGGTATGGACACGCTTGAGAATATGGTAGTCGGTCGAAAAACCATCATCATTCTTCGAAATCCTTCACCGAGCTCTTATATACTTAAAAGAAAGAATTAGATTTGCGGGTGAAGCGATTCGGTGCCCAGGCTCATCTGCACCTGGTCAGAAAAAATTCAAAACAAATACTAGAAAAATTCAAAATAATTCTACTTTTTTTCCCATGGTAGAAAATTTATTACGTGAGGTTCACTCAAAATATTAGCTCATTTGGACAACTGAGTAGCTCTCAGCAAAAAAAAAACAAATCGGGTCAAAACAATACATGAACAGTAAACTGTTTTACAGATCCCGAATTTGTCTTTTTTGCCGAGAGTTGCTCATTTCTCCAAATGATTTGAAAATTAGGGCAGGCCTCACGTATCAAATTGTCTATCATGGGAGAAAATTGATTTTTTTTTAAAATTTTTTTTTTCATTTGTTTTGATTTTTTTATTCAACATGGGTGCAGATGAGTCCGGGCTCAGAAAAGGATTTTCATAGATTTGCCTCTTACTTGGACTAAAAGTAGTGTAGCTTCTAAAATACCCTCTCGAGACCGGAAACAAAACAACATTATTTTTTTGACCCGAATGGAACGACATTGTTGTAGCCTAGAAGATGTGATACATGAGGCGGCTGTTGGGACCAAAGATATGGCCACTAAACCACGGACGGTACACCATTCCGTCTCCTGACAGGCGTCTTCGCATGTCGTGCGATGGCCATGGCACTCCATGTCCTTAGCTTGAGTTAGATACACGTAGTAGGCTAGGTGCTATTAAGGTGCACAACCACTTAGGTGACATGTTTCTCTGGTGTGAGGACTTACGATCGTGTCGGTTGTTGGCCAGATGAGTGTGCACGTACGAGAGTTGGTGCAGGCATATGATGGTCCGTCCATTTCGGGTCCACCCGTGGGTGTGCAGATTTTAGAACGGGGATTCACCGATCCACAAAGTACTCCCTGCACTCTCTGCATATAAGTTTTATTCGAAATCAAAGTATCTCTACTATGATCAAACTTATTGAAAAAAGTATCAACATTCACAAAGCCAAATCAAACACTGATAGATTCATTATTTAATGTAGTTTCATATATAGTATATTTTTTTGATATTTTAGATTTGATATCTTTTTGCATAAATTTGATCAAATTTTACAAAGTTTGACTCAGCACAAATCTAATACTTAGAGTAAAAAGGACCGGAGGGAGACGTACTTAAAAGATCCACACGCAGACCGCGCATGTGGAAAATTTGAAAACGAGAGGGAATGTTTAGCTATCGCGTACTCCAACGGGCGATCAACGGCATGTCTCCAGGTCAGGCACGTCTGCCGCCTGGTTTGCCGCCAGCCACACACACGAGTCCAAGTCGGCCAAGCACGCACGTACGTGAGCCAAGTCTTCCGAGTAGCAATCCTTGCAAGATTCCACGCTTAACTGGTGTGTTGTGCATGTGGGCGTGGTGGTCCAGAACTCCCAGAGTGAAGAGGTCGACGTAGCTCGAGGACAACACCAATATTATGCCGAATTGCCGAGCACAGGACGATCAAATTCTCACGTCCAAAGAAAGTTGGCAACCGTCAGGCAGTCATGTGCCGGGAAAGGGACGGCCGGACGGCCGCGACGAGGCGCGGGTGACTAACCGGCGATTCCGTTCTTCATGTTTCACTGGTGGAAAAAAGGCCTTTGGTCGCGGTTCGCAACTGCCATTAGTCGCGGTTGCGCAACCGCGACCAAATAAGCGCGACTAAAGCCCCCCACCTTTAGTCGCGGCTGCTTAAGAACCGCGACTAACGGCCCGTCCACGTGGGCGCCAGGCGGCCGTCGGGGCGGAGGACCTTTAGTCGCGGTTCTTCTGGCCAACCGCGACTAAAGGCCGCCACAGGTTTAGGGTTTTAGCCCCCCCCCTAAACCTGTTTTCTGTTTTATTTGTATTGTTTTATTTCTTTTGTGCTTTATTTTAATTTTGAAGGAGTTTCATATATTCTACGGTACTACATACATGCATATGAATGTACAATTTCAAATAAATTTGAAATTAGAACCAAAAAGAATTCAAGAGGAATATACAATATATATTCAATATCATCGGATGACCATATACAATTTTGAACAAGTTTCCATACATGATTTAATGCATATAAAGTTCTACGTCCTCGTAATAGTGTTCTCCTTTAGGATGGAGGACTTCCCTGCTGAACCATCCAGCTAGTTCCTCTTGAAGTGGTCGGAAGCGAGCTTCTGGACTAAGCATCCACCGGAGGTTATTCCTCTGAGCATTGGTATCACTCGGAACCCGCTCAGAGGTGTATCTCCGGATCATCTCACAGACATAGTATCCACATAGATTGGTCTCCGGTGGCTGAATATCCCCAGCATTCTTAGCCTTTAACATTTTGAATTCTAGCTCTTTTTTGAATTCACCGACCTTTGTATCTACGAACCGTCTCCAAACCCTACGAGGCAAAGAAAATTAAATGAACAAGAGAGTTATTAGTTACTTGATATTAGGAAATGAACGAAATAGGCCGATCGATATAGAGCGCAAATGAATGAAAATAATTACTTCTGCAGCATTCTTCTCATGCCGCCCCAAAGCTTTGGATCCATATTCACAGAGTCGTGGACGAGACATTCTGAGGTGTTAACTTTAATTACTAGCAGAATCCAGTGGAACCTGCGGACACGATACATGCACAGTACGTCATGCATAACTCATCGATTAGCCGGCCACATACCATGCATGGAGTAAACAAAAGAGAATGTGCTCAAGACAGAAACACTCACTCAAAATGGTAAGGAAATAGAATATCACTTTTGAGTTCCTGCTTTGTAAGAAACTGCCACAGGTCTGCCTCCACGTCGGCGGGGTGACGCTCCAACACATGTCCATTAACGATGTGTGGGTCAATGAACCCAACATCATGGATGTTCCTTACTCTGCATTCCTTAATCTTCATTCTGCATGTATAATAGCGGACACAACAATATAGTTAGGACATATATATAGTGCAGGCAATATGAACGAGATGGGGTAGAAATTAATAAATCACTTACAGAACGTAGCAACTGATGATAGATTTATCGAGCTCGCGCAGATTGAAAAGCTGGAACAATTCACTCAGTTCAATTTGTACATAGTAATGTTTGAAGTGATGCTCATGTCTAACTTCCGCATAAATATATTCTTTGGCGTTTTTATTTTTTATGTAACCCTTGTACCATTTCAGCAGACCTTTCATTTGTGGAGGTAGATCCTTTTCCTGCGCAGGCTCGACGAGAGGCCCATTCTTGACATATGTAATTACTACCTCCTTCACTGGCGCCTCATCAAGGCCTAACAGTTCACGAAGAGTAATACCTAAGTTGGCCGCTTGTTCTCTGGCACTCGTTACAGTCAATCCCTGTGCTGCCGCAGCTTGTATGATCTCGGGGGCATCCGGACAGAAGGCTTCCACTATAAGCGGGGCAATCGATTGTTTACTTTGTTCCCCGAGCTGGGCAACTTGTTTCCCGCTTTTTTTACTTTCGGCCTTCTCCCGCTCTTTGTTCTCCTTGAACATGAGTGCCTGCCTGCGAAGTTCACGTGCATAGTCGTTAGGCAGATTCTTCGCGGCTTGGGACGGTGTGCTCAAAAATGACTTAGCCCACTTCTTTTGCTCATCAGAAAATACTGGCTTGGGCTCGGGCTCTCTTTTCTTCTTGCAGTCCGCCTTCCATTTCTCCAAATCAGCAGCCGCGGCCGCGTCGACTTCCTCGGCACTACGTTCCCAAGGCCTTGTGGGGAGAGGCTTCAGTGATGGCTCCGGTACCTTTGTGGTCTTAGGTACATAAGGGTCCGGGTTAATAATCCAGGACTGCTTCTGCTTCTTTGCCGGAGGTGGATTGGGGGGCGGCGTCTGATCACCCGCCGGACGAGGACTGGGGGGCGGCGGCTGATCACCCGCCGGACGTTGTGGACTGGGGGGCGGCGTCGGCTGACGTGACGGAGGTGTAGGTGAACCGCCACCACCACCACCACCACCACCACCGCCACCGCCACCACCACCACCGTAGGGGGGTGGACTTGTTGTCCTTGGCGCCTCGCCTGGAAACTTGATAAACTTCTTTTGCCATAGAATGAAATGGCGCTTGACATCTCCAAGTCTTTTCTCCCCTTCAGGTGTAGCAATGTCAATCTCCAGGTCCTCAAACCCTTGGACTATGTCCTCCACCGTGACACGAGCATAGCCATCTTGAATGGGGTTGTTGTGGTGGAGTGCTCCAGGTAAACATGGTAAAGCACTGCCGATGGCTACCTTCATGGACATGTTCCCGATAGGATAATACAGATGACATTCTTTCATCTCCTTTATATCGTCCACGGGGTAGCGAGGAGGCTCCGGTGAAGTAATTTCGACCACCAGAGGCTCCGGTGCAGTAATTTCGACCACCAGAGGCTCCGGTGCAGTAATTTCGATCGTCGGTGCATCTGCACCAGCCGGTGGGGCCTCCGTGGAAGCCACGCTGCTTCTCCGCTGCTGGCTTCCGAGATCCGCTGGATGATCTTCATGCTGCACCCGAGCTGCATCTCTTTCGGCTACTAGTACACTCATGGTTTTCTTCATCACATCCATTTCCGATGCCAACCGCGCCACAACATCTGCTTCCCGATCCATCTTTCTCTTACGGCTTCTGTAACCGTACGGGTCATCGTTCTGGGGGAACCCTATTTTCCACGGAATGTGCCCCATGCCTCGTACACGTCCTCCGTGTTCAGGATTCCCGAGGGCTTTTGTCAGCGCGTCGTTCTCTCTGTTGAACTTGATCTTCCCCTGTTGAGCATCCCTCATTGCGTTAATAAGGGCTTGGGTGGGTTTAATTAATTTGCCCCGGTAAACACACTCCCCTGTCTCCGGGTTCAGCGTTCCCCCATGCCCGTACCACCAGCTTTTGGCCCTTGGGTCCCATCCCTCCGTACCTGGACGGATTCCTCGCGCCCTCAGCTCGTTCTCCATCTTCTCCAACCTAGGCACCCAAATGCGATACCCTCCTGGCCCCATAACATGATTGTACTCCTTCTTAGCCGCATTTTCCTTATTTTTTTTCGATATTTGAATGAACTGCTCCGATTTCTTTTGCTTCACAAATTCTGGCCAATCATGTTTCAGTTTCTCATATTGTCCTTTGAAATCCGGAGTCTTGTTCTGCTTGACAAAGTCATGGGCTAGATTTTGCTTGAATTTCCGGAATGCGTCGGCCATCTTATGAAGAGCGAACTGTTTGACTAGCCTCCTCCTCTCCTTGTTTTCCTCAATCTTGTTACCCTCCTCATCGAATTTGTTGTATTCCGGAGGTAGAACGAAATGTTCCATAAGCTTCTTGAAGCAATCTTTTTTTGTTCTCTTATCGACAAAAGTGAAACCATCAATTCGTGCCTTCTTTGGCTCATTCCACTCCTGGACGGTGATCGAGACGTTGTCTCTAACAATGGCTCCGCATTGGCTGACAAACTTGGTGGCGTTCTTGCGGGGCTCCAGCGGCCTGCCGGTTGCACTGTCGACAACCTCGATGGTGCATGTTTCTCCTTGTTTCATCGTCTTGGTTGCGCCACGCTTTGACGACGTACTCGATTGTTTCGACGATCCGGCCGAGGGCTAAAATAAGAAAGAGTCGCGCGCGTTAGTACACACATATTTATTCAAATCAGTTAGTTTGTATCACCAGAGGCTCAATGTATATATATACCTCGGCGCCGGAGGTGGTTGCTACTTCCATTTGAAGATCGTCGTTTATCGACGTTTGTTCGGCATCATCTTGCTGACGGCGCCCTTCATCTTCACCGTCAAGGTTCAGATAAGAAGAGATATCATCTTCTTCTTCTCCGGTCGGCACATATAGAATATCGCCGTTTATGATGCCGAACATATGTGCTTCACCGTCCGGATCATAGTTGTCCATAATCGGGTCAGCTCTATCGTCCGCCATTATGTCAGTCCTGAAAACATGTAGTAAAAACAAATTAATTAAGTGAAGAAGGGGGGCGGTGGCGGTGGCGGTGGCGAAAGGGCGGTGGCAAAAGGAGGGGGCGAGGAAGGGGTGGGAGAGGGTGTCGCGGTAGAGCGCGAGACGGGGCGGCAGACGACGGCGTCACGGAGAGGGAGGCGAGGACAACACATTTATAACCCTCGCCGTCCCCTCTCGATCCCTAAAAAAACACCGCGCGCATCGCCGCCCCCCTCGCCGCCCCCTCTCCGTATATACGTTTTTTTTGTTAATTATCAAATTTTACGGTTTTTTTTGTTAATTATCAAGTTTTAAGTTATTTACCGTTTTTGTTAAACTAAGTTATTTACCGTTTTTGTTAATTATCAAATTTTACCGTTTTTTTGTTAATTAACTAGTTAAAAAATTCTCTCCTCTCTCTCTCTCTCTCTCTCTCTCTGCTCTCTCTCTCTCTCTCTCTCTGCTCTCTGCTCTCTCTCTCTCTCTCTCTCTCTCTCTCTCTCTCTCTCTCGATCATCGCTCTGTAGAGCAGTTGAGGGCGGCGAGGCCGGCGGCCCGAGGATGGATTGGGGGGCGGCGTTGAGGGCGGCGAGGCCGGCCGCCGGCGTTGAGGGCAGCGAGGCGGCGCGGTGGGCGAGGGAGGCCGGCGGGCGGCGTACTAGGGCGAAAGGGGGCGACGGGCGCCGTACGTGGGCGAGAGGGGGCGGCGGGCGACGGCGGGCGGCGTCGAGGGCGAGGTCGACGGCGGGCGGCGTCGAGGGCGAGGGCGGCAGGCCTTCGGCGCGGCAGAGAACGAGCAGAGAAATGGAGGCGACGGGTCGGGCGGTTGTATTTATAGCCCCCCCCCTTTAGTCGCGGTTGGGGAGGCGACCCGCGACTAAAGGGCCTTTAGTCGCGGTTGGGGAGGCGACCCGCAACTAAAGGGAACCTTTAGTCGCGGTTGGGGAGGCGACCCGCGACTAAAGGGTAACCTTTAGTCGCGGTTGGGGAGGCGACCCGCGACTAAAGGACTTTTTTGGCGGGTTTTTCGTTCCCGCGCGCAACCACCTTTAGTCGCGGTTGGGCAGGCCAACCGCGACTAAAGGTATTTTCCAAATACTTTTTCTTTTTGAAAATCTTAAAAATACAAATAATATATCAAAAAATTCAGAAAAATATAACTAATTCAATTCAATATGTTAAAAACACAAATATTATATCAAAAAATTCAGAAAAAAAAACTAATTCAATTCAAAATTCTAAAAATACAAATAATATATCAAAAAATTAAGAAAAATAAAACTAATTCAATTCAAAATGTTAAAAATACAAATAATATATCAAAAAATTCAGAAAAATAAAACTAATTCAATTCAAAATTCTAAAAATACAAATAATATATCAAAAAATTCAGAAAAATAAAACTAATTCAATTCAAAATTCTAAAAATACAAATAATATATCAAAAAATTAAGAAAAATAAAACTAATTCAATTCAAAATGTTAAAAATACAAATAATATATCAAAAAATTCAGAAAAATAAAACTAATTCAATTCAAAATTTTAAAAATACAAATAATATATCAAAAAATTAAGAAAAATAAAACTAATACAATTCAAAATAATATACCAGAGGCCGGTCGTCGGCTATGGTGGTACGGCCGGACTCTGCAGAGCGTCATGGACTACACACTCCAAATTTCATGTATCATTCGAAAATGGACACCAAACACATCACGGGTAATATAATTCACATGATCCATTCAACAAAGTTTGGTACAATAAATTATTACACATCATTTCTTCCCTTGTGTCCCTGCTTGCTTACGATTGTGCCGTATCCATGGAGCATCCTCATCATTTAACTTAATGCTTGGGTCGGTGTTCACTTTGAAGGGCGGAATTTCAGCAAACATATTATAATCTTCTGACATGTCTGTCTTGTCCTCCACTCCCACGATGTTTCTTTTCCCTGAAAGAACAATGTGGCGCTTTGGATCATCGCATGATGTACTGATCGTTTTCTTATCTTTCCGTTTCCTCGGTTTGCTACTCATGTCCTTCACATAGAAAACCTGAGCGACATCTTTCGCTAGGACGAATGGTTCGTCAAGGTAACCAAGATTGTTGAAATCCACCATTGTCATTCCGTATTGCTGGTCCACCTTTACCCCACCTCCTGTTAGCTTGAACCATTTGCACCGGAACAAAGGGACCTTAAAGGAGGGTCCATAGTCAAGTTCCCATATCTCCTCTATGTAACCATAATATGTGACCTTTTGCCCATTCTCGGTTGCTGCATCAAAGCGGACACCACTGTTTTGGTTGGTGCTCTTTTTATCTTGGGCGATCGTGTAAAATGTATTCCCATTTATCTCGTACCCTTGGAAAGTCGTTATAGTCGAAGATGGTGTCTTGGCCAACATGTACAGCTGATCTACAACATCATTGTCATTCATTAAATGTTTTCTCAACCAACTGCCGAAAGTCTCCATGTGGGCCTTCCTAATCCAGGATTCAGGCTTCCCCGGGTTGTCCGAGCGTAAAATATTCTTGTGTTTCTCAAAGTACGGAGCCACCAAGCTGGAATTGGTCAGTACAGTGTGGTGTGCTTCAGTCAGAGAATGGCCGTCCATACATATCGTTGATTTCCTTCCGATCGTGCCTTTTCCACTTAGTCTCCCCTCGTGCCGCGATCGAGGAAGACCAATCGGCTTAAGGTCAGGAACAAAGTCAACACAAAACTCAATTACCTCCTCATTTCCATAGCCCTTGGCGATGCTTCCTTCTGGCCTAGCACGGTTACGAACATATTTCTTTAATACTCCCATGAACCTCTCGAAGGGGAACATATTGTGTAGAAATACAGGACCGAGAACGAAAATCTCTTCGACTAGGTGAACCAGGAGGTGCGTCATAATATTGAAGAAGGATGGCGGGAACACCAACTCGAAACTGACAAGACATTGGATCACATCGTTCTGTAACCGTGGTAGAACTTCTGGATTGATTACCTTCTGAGAGATTGCATTGAGGAATGCACATAGCTTCACAATGGCTACTCGAACATTTTCCGGCAGGAGCCCCCTCAAAGCAATCGGAAGCAATTGCGTCATAATCACGTGGCAGTCGTGAGACTTCAGGTTTTGGAACTTTTTCTCCGCCATGTTTATTATTCCCTTTATATTGGACGAGAATCCAGACGGGACCTTCATACTGCTCAGGCATTCAAAAAAGATGACCTTCTCTTCTTTGGTCAGAGCGTAGCTGGCACGACCTTGAAACCATTCCGGATGCCGGTCATCAGGGTCTTTCAAACGTTGCTGGTCCTGCCGTGCTTCCTTTGTATCATTTGTCTTCCCATACACGCCCAAGAAGCTTAGGAGGTTCACGCAAATATTCTTCGTAACGTGCATCACGTCGATTGCAGAGCGGACATCTAGGACTTTCCAATATTCTAGCTCCCAGAATATAGATTTCTTCTTCCACATGGCTGCGTGCCCGTCAGCTCCCTTCGGAACTGATTGTCCGCCAGGACCCTTTCCAAAGATGACTTTCAAATCCTTGACCATATCAAATACCTCAGCACCAGTGCGTTCCGCAGGCTTCGGCCGGTGATCTGCCTTGCCGTTGTAATGCTTGCCTTTCTTTCTTACTGGATGAATTTTCGGAAGAAATCGACGATGCCCAAGGTACACGTTCTTCTTACAATTTGGCAAATGTACACTTTCAGTCTCATGTAAGCAGTGCGTGCATGCATTGTATCCCTTATTTGACAGTCCCGAAAGGTTACTAAGAGCAGGCCAATCGTTGATGGTTACGAAAAGCAACGCTCGTAGGTCAAATTCCTCTTGTTTGTGCTCATCCCACACACGGACACCACCCCACAGCTGTAAAAGTTCATCAACTAATGGCCTTAGGTACACATCGATGTCGTTGCCGGGTTGCTTCGGACCTTGGATGAGCACTGGCATCATAATGAACTTCCGCTTCATGCACAACCAAGGAGGAAGGTTGTAGATGCATAGAGTCACGGGCCAGGTGCTATGGCTGGAGCTCTGCTCGCCAAAAGGATTCATGCCATCCGTACTTAGAGCAAATCTTATGTTCCTTGCGTCAGCTGCAAAATCTTTGAACCATCTGTCGATCTTTCTCCATTGCGTTCCATCTGCGGTGTGTCTCAACTCCCCGTCCGACTTACGGTCCTCTTTGTGCCATCGCAACAACTTGGCATGCTCTTTGTTCCTGAACAGACGTTTCAACCGTGGTATTATAGGAGCATACCACATCACCTTGGCGGGAACCCTCTTCCTGGGTTTCTGGCCCTCAACATCGTCACCAGGGTCATCGCCTCTGATCTTATAACGCAATGCAGTGCATACCGGGCATTCATTCAAATTCTCGTATTCACCGCGGTAGAGGATGCAGTCGTTGATGCATGCATGTATCTTCAGAACCTCTAAACCTAGAGGGCAGACAACCTTCTTTGCTTCGTACGTACTGGCGGGCAACTCGTTATCCTTTGGAAACATATTCTTCAACATTTTCAGCAAGTTTTCAAATGCCGAGTCAGCTACACCTGCCTCTGCCTTCCATTTCAGCAAATCCAGTGTGCAGCCCAGCTTTTTCAGACCATCATCGCATCCGGGGTACAGCGCCTTTCTGTGATCCTCTAACATGCGATCCAAATTCTCCCTCTCCTTTTCAGTTTCGCAGCGTCTCCGTGCATCAGCAATGGTCCGACCAAGATCATCAACGGGATCATCACGTGCCTCTTCTTCACCTTCCCCTTCACCTTCAGCATCCTCCATGAAAGTATCACCGAAATGAGCAAGATAGCTTTCATCGATGAAATCATCCCCTTCTTCATCTTCTTCCATTATAACCCCTCTTTCTCCATGCTTGGTCCAACAATTATAGCTTGGCATGAAACCGTGCCGAAGCAGATGCATGTGAACATCTCTTGAGGAAGAGTAACCCTTCTGATTCTTACAGATAACACATGGACAGATAACAAAACCCCCCTGCTTGTTCGCATTAGCCACTACGAGGAAATCTTTCAAACCCGTAGTGAACTCGCCGGAGAGTCGGTTACCGTACATCCATTGCCGATTCATCTGCATTATTATAATATAAAATATATAATTAACCATCATGCATTTGTTAAACTAACTAGCTACAAACAATATAAATTAAACAATGAACTGCACACATGCATATTTTATCAATGACACATCAAAGGTTCATCAAGTTGCTAACCGCGATCGAGGAGTGTGGCTCCAACACTTCATGTCATGTTTGTTTCATGCTCTTGGGGCATTTCATCAAACACCTTATGTGCATAAGAGGAACCAAAAGCAAACCTACACCCACTTGTGAAGAGAATGGCTCCAAATGGCTAAGTGTTGGCTGCTGGATGGGTATATATAGGGGAGGGGCTTTAGTTGCGGTTGGCCTGGCAAACCGTGACTAAAGGTGCCCGAAGGCCTTTAGTCGCGGTTGTCCTGGCCAACCGCGACTAAAGACCCTCACGTGCGCCAGCTGGCCACCGAGCGCCCTGGGCCCAGGCCTTTGGTCGCGGTTCACCTCCAGAACCGCGACTAAAGGTCCCATTAGTCGCGGTTCCTACAGCTTCGCGACTTATGGGGCTGGACGGAAGCCTGTTTTTCCACCAGTGTTTCGTCGTAAACCGTAATAACGACGAGAGGATTGATGGGGTGACTGCCGCCGTGCGTGCGTAAAAGGAACTTTGAACGTACGTTACGTGCCGACCAGGCCTATATTCTCTCCAGATCTCTAGACTTTGCATTCCCGACTCTGATCGAAGAACGATGCTACACACACGACGATATTGGACGATCACCGAACGATGCTACACATCAAATCGTCCATGCGTTAGAGCAAACGTAGCTAGCACCGTTCATTCTGGCATCGTGCAGAGTTCGGCCGGGCAGTGTCGTCCGTGTAGTAGTTTCGGGGTCGGCAGCAAAAGGGAGAAAGTGGTTGACGTGCCGCCATGGTTGACTCGTCGGCGGCGCCTCCGGTACGATCTGATCTGGCCGGTGCCGCTGGCGGTGGTGGCCATCTCCTCCGTCGGAGATGGTCGGCTGAGGCTGGATGGTCCGATCTCGAGATCCGTCATCTAGTCCCGGCTCCGAGTTGGGAAGACATAGTTGCCGATGAAAACTTAGCCGATGGTAGGCGATGATGGCGTTTTGCGTCGTTACCTTGATGAATGCATCACCGTGTAACTGCTGTCGACCCACTCATGCTGCTCCGAGGAAAACCCTAGGATCTGGTCTTCCAGATCGGACGATGGTGGTACTGCGGTGTCGTTTTCTTTTTTGGGAGCATCGTTTGTGGAGCAGAGCTGGAAGATAGAGGCAGGAGGTGGAGCGGCTTCGTCTTGCACGGAGCATTCAGTGGAGATGTCAAGTCATGCTTGGCCGACAGGTGCTACGTTGTGTCATGCCTGGTCGACAGGTGCTGCGCACGACATATCTTTCAGAATGTTCGTGGCTGGACGGACGAGCGCGGGATGGTGGCGTCGTTGGGCGCCGTCGTGGCGTCAACGGATGGACGGACTGACAAGGATGATGCAGATCTCTCTCCTGAAAATGGGTCAGCGGTTCGATGATGATGGCGGCGTCTAAAACGTGTGCATGTTTATACTTTAGGTCTGCTGCATCGGCTGTTCGTTCTGATACGTCACGTGGATGGATCGGCGACGACACCGGTTTTAGATATGGAGAATGAGAGCACTCCACGTTATCGAGTTTTGTATGTGTGAGTGGTGGCTTCGGGTGGCTTGATATATGTTCTTGTTAGACCTATGTTGAATAATAAATAAAGATGGCCGTATGCATCGATTGATGTAGAGGCCAGGGGTCTTAACCTCATTTTTTTTTAAAGCAAAAGGGAGAAAGTGAGCTGCGCCTTTCTTTCTTTTGTTAGGAGTACGTACTTAACTTTCTAGTATCTCCACTAAATCCTCCGCGTGCCTGCGTGATTGTTCGTCATGACAAGGTAATGCATGCTTCCATGCCAATGACACTTTGATTTATAGCTTCGGTTCGGCCTGCCTAGTGCCTAGCTAGTACAGTCTTGGGGAGACGGACCCTTTAGTCAAGAAATTAGGG